>NC_060887.1:18910462-18925462 GCF_014805685.1 Silurus meridionalis
CACAGCATGTAACAGAGCACCCGGTTTAGAGCTGCAGTCGCCTAGCGACACACACACACACACACACACACACACACACACACACACACACACACACACAAGTATACAGTTGTTTGCATGCTTAACTTAAAAAAAAAAAAAAGCTAAGCAAAACCGATCACATGAGAGATAAGTGCACACTTTATCACCCTAGAGATCAAAGCAGCTTTAGTCTCAAGGTTGTACCGCCACTGTCACTGGCATATAGACATACATTCATGTGCCAGAAGCTGGGCCATTTAAATCTCTAATACATTGTACTCTGATGAGTTCAGAAGCTCAAAAGAAGCAAAGACTGATTCGGAATATAGTGACGCACCAGTGATGGGTGTTTAAAAAAAATAAAAAAAGTTTCTCAGTATGTTAGAATATCTTGCACTGACCAAATGTTTTGCATACGTCCTTGAAGCGTGTCTGTCTTCATCACAGGCAAGTGTGAAAGAATAATCAGAAGAAGACGAAGATCGAAAAGTACAAGAAATAACATCTCCCTTTTCAGGCAGCATCATAATTGTTTCAATGATCCATTTAACATGCCTGCCTTTCCAAAATGTGAAGCACTACAAGCTTTTTTGCCTGTTTAAGCCTTTTCGAGGACACTCTTTCAAACCTTAGCAGAGCAGTAAAGTAACTTTTGTGATCGACTGTTGAGGTAAATTAATATGTTGCTATGCTCCGGGTGAAGGCTGGAGGTTTTTTTTTTGTGTCCTGCACAAACACCATAGAGCAAAATGAAAGAAAGAAAAGCCAAATTTATTATTGCTTTTTTTCTTCTTTTTTTTTGGCTTTGATCACAATTTCATCTCCGTGACAGAAGAGTCTAAGAAGTGCTTGTGTGAGCGTAAAATTAAAAAAAGGAAATTGCCTGGAATATATTCTGTCCAGAAGACAGTCGCAGTTCATAAGTATGGCTTGCGTTTCAGCCATGCAGAAAGTAAAGATGGCCCATATTGCGACCAAATTAGACGATCCGCTAAGGAAGCAGGCTCTCTCCGGTGCCAAGCTGTGAAGCTGCTATGGCACTGCGACCTCCACGTTCACCACAAAAGGCTGTAGTGAAATGGTTAGGGTAACAGGCTTGTGAGAAAAAAAATGCCATCAGCAGCTGTACTTGCCTCACCTCCTCCAGAAGAAAAGAGGGAAAGGCACACGGACACAATGAGGAGGAGTTCATCCGAGCCATGACGGGAAGCAAGCAGATTGGGAGTGTTCTCACAGGAAGCAACCAGATACACGCCAAGGAATTGGGTGTGCTGATGCAAGATTTCTCCCAATTCACCTTGAAGCCTAATCACATTATGTGTTCTATCAGCACACTGGAGTGAAGCTTGGCTGGCAATTAGCCAATCTCTGATGAAATGATACACTCAAATGTCCTGATGCGGATGAGGTGCTAATAGGGACTGCACAGGCAATCGGGTGGATCGAGAACAAGCTTTTAGAATGGTCTGGAAAAGACAACCCCCTGCCCGTCCTGAAATCAACTGCTGCTGCTTGATTGCGAGTGTGTTAAAAATCTGTGTTTTTCGGCGTAGTCGGCAGAAGCAGCACAGAAGTGTCAGTAGGCAGAATTACTGCTCTTCTGCTCCAGCTTGGAAGTCGTTCTCGAGCAACAGGGATGTAGGAGGAAGAAAAGTTGTTCTCCTTTCTTCATGGTGACTCTGTGCAAAATACTCCCGTTTCCTGTAATTAATTTTCCGCCTTCAAAGTTAGTGCTGCTTTGGCAGACACAACAGGTTTCCGCACTCCCCGAAACTGCTGTGGGGGGGAGGGGTGGGGAAGGGGGGGGCAGACTGGAGAGAACAGCCTGTACAAATAACAGTCACTGGCTGATGGGAGGAAGCTCTGTGTGTGATTGTACTCTGCTGCTTAGAAATGGGAATCGAAACAGCAAGACTGTGTGAAGAAGGACAAGAGGAAAAATCAGTGAAATATCTGCACCTTAATACATTTCATGCATACATTATTATTTTCTTCTTCTTTCGGCTGCTCCTGTTAGGGGTCGCCGCAGTGGATCGCCCGTTTCCATACCGTCCTGTCCACTACATCTGCCTCTTTCAAACTAACCAGCTACATGACTTTATTCACCTCATCTATAAACCTCCTGCATACATTATTTTAAACCTTTTAAAAAGTTTTTCCACTGTTTAATTTCTCAAGAGTGATACGGAAATGAAAATTTATTCAGACATATTCTGACAACTGCACGTATTAAAAGTATCAAATGGAAGGTAAATGGGACACAATTGTGCATAATATTCACTAATATTTCAAAATGTTACAGGATTGGACACTTTTCCTGTCATATGTGGTTCTTCTCCGAACTCTTATCACACATTTGGAGGCACACAACTGTATAGAATGTGTTTGCATAAGGTAGCATTTCATTTTCCTATCCCTTAAACTAGGAGACCCAAACCTGTTCCACCATGACAATACCCCTGTGCCCAAAACCAGCTTCATGAAGATATGGGTTGTTGAGGGGCTCGCTATGGAGCTCTGACCTTAAACTTACTGAACACCTTTGGGCTGAATTGTAATGCTGACTGCAGCCCGGACCTCCTCACTCTACATCAATACCTGACTTTACTAACACCCTTGTGGCTAAATGAGTACAAATCTCCACAAGTGCACTCCAAAATCCAGAGAAAACATTTTCCCCCATAAAAGTGAAAGGTTATTCTAACAGCAGAAAGGGACTAAATGTGCAAAGGATGTCCGAAAAGCAAATACGAATCTATAGTGTATACCGTGTGTATATTGTACATTGTAGTCTATTCATATTTTTAGTTCCCTCACTCTGAGTGTTGTCCAACACACGCTTATGCTGTACAGAGATCATTGTTTAATTAAAATTTTTCTCATGTATTCACATTTTATTATCAAGGTGTTTACCTGCTGGAAGCTTGAAAAATACATTTCACAACGTTTTTGAAGCAATGTAGCAAACTGTGGCAGGAAGTGGGTTCATTGAGCTAAATGCAATAAAGGCTTTATGGCCAGTTGGAAATGAAGTTGGTCTCTTGGAAGCAAAGCTGCAAATTTTTGCTTCTCGAATCTTGAGTTCTTGAACTTTGTGCTGTCCACTCCCTTTCTCTGTCCCTCCCTCCCTCCCTCCCGTGCTCTCTGCTTTTGTTTATGTTCCTCTCATTTGTCCTTCCACATATGTGATTCTTTCGTTTTCCCCCATTTTGTCTGTTTGTAAATCTCTCTCTCTCTCTCTCTCTCTCTCTCAACATCCTGTTTTATTTAACTTGATTCTGTGCTCTCGCTCTGTCTCTTTTCCTTAAATTTTTGCTCTCTCTGTGCCTCCCCTGCCTTTCGTTCCTGTTTCCTCTCTGCAGCAGGCTGTGTGACTCCCCTGCGTGGAATGGAATGCAGAGGGGAATAGAGAAGCAAATCCAGAGCTGCATACTAAACTGTCCTCCCTCCCTCTCTTACTCTTACTCTATCTCTCTGTCTCTCTCACGCTCACTCGCTCACTCACTCACTCACTCACTCACTCACTCACTCACTCACTCACTCACTCACTCACACATACTCTCCCCTGCTCTTATCCTGCTCTTATCCTCCACTTCTCAGCAGGTGGCCTTTATGCTCAGTTCTCACTGATTATTGTTAATGTTTAGCTGAATATGCCATAAAGTTTTAAGCTTCCAGCAGAAGTGACACGGCTGCATTGCATACAGAAAATGGAAAGCCTGCTGTGTACCGAGGAAAAGCTGTGCTGACAAAATGAGAGTGATATCATTTAGAAGGGTGAGGCATCTGCTCTGACTGCACGGTGTGTGGCATGCAGAAACAGCCGGCTGAATATTTTAAAATATGGGATCACTATGATTTATCGTTGTTGTTATTTGTAGTTGCATTTTGGAAGTTTTATTTATTTTTTTGCTTTCCAGGTTTTGTTTCAGGTGTGCCTTTCAGGGTGGAAATGATCAGATTGAGGGGGCTTTCAAAGCGGCAGTTCGGTCCAGACCAGCGCATGCTTTGCATGAAAAATTGATGAAGTGAAAGCTGCCATGCACACCGCCGTACAGATCCTGAGACTACCTGTAGGAGGTGGTCTGAGTTTGGTTGGATGATTCTAGTAAATGTGAAGGCAATTTGTACTGCATGCAACATTATAACACTAAAATATATTTTTTTAAATAGTCATGTTGCATGTTTCCGTGTGTATTTGTGACGTAAGATGTATAAAAAATGACCTGGGGTATCTAGAATCAACAGCTGCACTCTGATTTATGCCCAGTATAAAAACCATCTTAGATCTGATGTCCCTATTGAGCGAACCAGAGTCAGGAGAAACCAACCAAAAGGAAGAAATATTGACATTCCATAGGAATCCCATCCTCTTCTCTCCTGGGTGACACCTAATAGTAGGATTAAACATCATTACAGTGTATAGGTTTAGAAATACAAACCTCTTCTACTCAAAGAATGATGAAATCTAAAAACATTTTGCCTACTGGAAAAAACTGAACCGGTTAATTGGAGAAAAGCAACACCTATTTCTACTCTCTGCTTCATTGTACAGCTAGAGATGAAGTGAGAGAAAACAGTGCTAGATAGACTCTTCTCTGATCTTTGCAGTTACTCAAACACATCATTACTGGAGAAAGATGCTGTGGTACTTAGTACCTTAGTTTCGTGGCATCTTTGCAACCTTATATTACAGCAGTTATTTTGTTCTTAATCCAGCTGTAGGCTACTGTAATGCAAGCTGTAGCTAGAACTGCCAAAATCTGGTGACATGACAATAACCTCCCAGGTTGCATTGAATGCTTTTAGTTGGCTAAAAGTGTTGAAATGTAACAAAAGCTTACTACCATCAATGCCCAAAAGACTAAAATATGGATATAAACTTTTGGGTATAATTTTTTTTTTTTTTTTAACTTAAAATTAGCACTGCTTTCAGGCGATCACTAAATGTCCTGGTTTATTTTGTGTGTGTGTGTCCAGCTACAAATAAATATTAATATAATACAATATATTAAATACAAATGTAAATAGAATGTAATATTTAGTATGAACACGAGTGAAGGTTTGCTTCATTGTAAACTTAAAAACAGAGTCTTCAGTAAATGTTTAGTTTCTAAATTGTTTAAATTGATGCTGTAAGAATTCATTATGGTGTTACTGTTGCATTACTTCTGTGCCTGCAATAGTACTCGCAGTGAATTTCTCTAATAGACATCCTTCAAAGAGGAATGCAAATTAGAAACCCCCATACAAATGAATTAAGCATCTAAGGCAGACCACTAAAGAACCTAAAGAACTTTCAGATATTATAAAACCTTTGAGACTACAGATGTGCACCACAAATGTAATAATAGCAATGCTGTGCAGAGATAAGATGAAATTTTGACTGTACAACAAGCTCCAGAGAGTAGCGATCACAAGTTGGAATTCAGAGGACATTATAGCTATTATTGGGTAAGAGATTTAGCCACCCTCAGTGGGTGGGTGGTATCTTCTGTCAGTCTCTGTGATTTTTATGTATATGGATGAGGTCCGCTTGCACTATCCTTATTAAACTAGTTTAGTGTATGTTGTTTGTGGAAAAAACACTCCTGCCTCTCAAGGCCAAAACCAGATGTGAAGCTTAGTGGTTGGAGGGTAATAAAGGTATCCGGTAAGTTTAAAATAGAAACCATTATGGGATCATAGAATGCCAGGAGCATTATACCAAGAGAAAGAATTATAAATATTATACAAAGAATTATACCAGCTTCAACAACAGATTCTCAAGGCATTTGTGTGATTTACAACAGTAAATATCAGGATGTCAACAAAAGTAGGTAAAAAAAAAAAAAGAATTTAATCCCAAGTTAAATGCTTTTGTGATGTCAGCTGGCTTTCATGCGTCTTGCACTGAGGAGAGACTTCTGTTCTGGTTACTCTGCCGTAAAGCGATGGTTGACTATAAATTTCTCCACACATAATCTCTGGATCTTAACTAGTCTGAATACTAATGCTAGAAATTTGCTGATACTTCAGCTGATAAGTTGCTGATTGCTGATATTTCAGCAACGTTCCTTTTTTTTTTTTTAAACCAAATTTGCAAAGTGTTAACAAAACTCATTTTGCTTTTTTCATGGGATATGGCATCTAGAATATTTTTAGTGAAGCGAATACAATTCTCATTATATTAAGATTCTCATTACAGTGGCACCTATCAAAGAGTGAGTTTTGCACTATATGGACATAGGTTTATGGGACACCTGACACATAAGATTCATACGTGTTTTGAACATCCCTTCCCACATTTAGTCCCCATTTGCTGACATACTCTTTTGGGAAAGAGTATAGTTTCACTAGATTTTGTAGTGTGCTTATGGAGATTTGTGCTCATTCAGCCAAAAGGGTGTAAAGTCCAGTCAGTACTGATACAAGGTGAGGAGGCTTGGTGTGCACTTAGTGTTCCAATGCTTCCCACAGGTGTTCAGTATGGTTGAGATCAGAGCTCTATTGCAGACCACTCAAGATTTTGAAGTTATAGAGCTTGCTTTGTGTACAGGAGCATTGTCATGCTGGTAAATGTAATGCAATTGTATGCCTCCAACTTTGTGATAACATTTTGGGGGAAAACACATTTATGGAAAAGTCAGTGTCCATACTATTTAATTAAAGCAGTATTAAGCAGCAAGTAAACAGTCAGTTCTCAAAGTTGATGTGTTAAAAGCAAGAAAAATGGGCAAGCATAAGGATCTGAGATAACTGGCAAGTTATGATGACTAGATGAGAACATCTGAAATAGTTCTTTGTTGGGTCATTCCAGCAGAGCTGATAGGGGATGAAGGTAGTGTAAACAGCCTGTTAAAAGTATAAGCACTAAACAAAGTGAAACTGTATGCTAGTGGTTACTGTGGGTGGAAAAGCAGGGTACTATTTCATTCAGGTTTGTTTGTATAATGCTTTGAACATTGGATATTGTCACACAGCAGTTTTACTAAGAGATGCAGTATAAATTCCAGGTATAAAATATACATTTGTACGCTTAGCCCAAATGAACAACAACTAGGTGGTAATGGAAAACTCCCTTTGACGATTTGAAGCCACATAATCTATCACTTTTCATTGCTTCCTATTTGTTTTACTGGTTAAATCCGTTTGGGGATAGCCTCATGAACAAATATCTTCATAAACTCCTCATTAATCAGTCGTAGTGCATATTTTCGAGCTCAGAAGATCGTGGGTGCATGTGTGTTTTCTGTCTCAATGCTGCCAGCTTGCATTACACTTAACACCTCTAAAGCGTGCTTAAATATTCGTCTGTTAGAGTACTCAAAGCTAAAGAATTTTTGTTCATTGTTCTTATTCTTAGAAGTGTAGGAGTTAATTTACTGATTTCTAAGGATTTTTTTTTTGCCACATCAAAGCAAGTTTGTTTTACACAAAGAGGCTGTATACATACCAGTCCAGAGGCACCTGCATTTCTACACTTTATGATCAATACTTTTCAGTCGCAAGGGTATTGGGTATAAGGAATGGAAGTGGCATGTGTGTGCTGTTAAGACTCTGACAGAAGGAGACACTAATGAAGGACTGGTCTGCAGAATATGTGACTAAATGCTAAAGATGACATCTGCTGTCTTATTACACCTCGAGTCTGTGTTCCACAGCCAGACTCAACAGATTTAGAGTCAGATGATCCTCTCAGTCTGAAGCAGAGCTGGCCAGATAATTTCACAATCCTTAAAATGTAGGTATTGGTTTGTTGGTATCTGGTTCCTTTTTTTTTCTTTTTTTGTTCTTTTTGGATAAGTAGCTATAAACATGCTAATATGGGGTTTAATGTTGTAATTAATTACTATTATTTAAACTGGAAATTTAAATATGCAATAAAAAAAGAAATCGGTTTGGAGAAAGAAAGGGTGTTATAAAGATTACATAATTTCTAGTGGCTTGGCATGCACAAGCCATCATTTTTCACAAATGTATTGGATGTTTGAGTCTAAAACGTCTATTCTCTATATGGCCATGATATAATGCAACAAAAAAATAGTTCCTGAGCTTTTGTGAGTAATTTGCATCGGAGCTTGCAGTTGGAGATGACAGGAATTTTCGTTTGCATACATTATGACTCCAGCTTAAGGCACGAAAGAAGTCTGACTGCACGGTGACTGGCAAAAATGAGATGGAATGTATAAACATTAGTGAGTGAGAGAACGAGAGCAGCATGTGTCTTGACAAAATGGGAGTTTTTGGTTTAGAACTGAAATCATGTAATTACATTTTGAATTACTGATTTAGTTTCCCATTGGTACAGAAGTAACCTAACTAAACTGCTATTTAGAATAAACTCAATATATTAGGCTTCCAAGAGCACAGCGTGTCTTCCCGAAGATATAAGTAAACTCTCAATATTAATGGGGGGCTAAATAATTAGCCCTCGTTTCTGTTCTTCTGCCGATAGCAACCTATAAATCTTTGGCATTTGTAGCTGATAATCAGTCATGATAAATATGCTTCGTGGACACTCAATCACTGGTTAGATTCGAGCGAGACACTGTGTGCAGCCATGACCCACTCTGCCTATTTATTTATTGCATACATTTAGAAATTATGGTAAATATTACTTTGTTCATTTTCTCTTAGTTATGTTTTGGGTCATTTTCAAGTTTTCATGGTCTCCCCTTATTGCGATTTAGAATAATTGTGTTTCAGGGGCATATGTGAGGTTATGTGGTTCAACAAATTTTGCTAGAGACAGCAAGATATGTACATGTTAAATTAGGCAAGAAAAAGTAGAACAGCAAATTCTCTCTCTCTCTCTCTCTCTCTCTCTCTCTCTCTCTCTCTCTCACATGTTCTTTTTCTCACTGTTCTTTAATTTGTACAAACCACACTCTGCTATATTATCTAGGAGTAAAGCTCGATTAATTAGTCCCTATATGTTTATTCCAAATGAGTGAATCTATGGTGACAATGGCAAGGGGAAATACTCCCTGAGAAATTATGAGCAAGAAACCTTGAGAGGATCCAGACTCAAAATGGAACCCATCTTTATCTGGGTGACACAGAATGTCTGTTCATTGCAGTTTCATCATTGTTTAGCTGTTCACTGATGGAGACAGAGTGTAAAACCGTCCAGGGCAAATGTAGCCGATGTAGCAAACTGTTCATATTAATTAGAATCCAAATCCATCTTCCAGGTTCTTGATTAACCCTTCAGGCTGTTTATGTGAAACCATCCTCATGAGCAACTAGTGGATTCCAGATGAAAAAAGCTCCATCCAGATATAGGGCATTAGGTTGAATCTGGCATCCCTGGCAAAGAAGAAGGGGACAGGATTTCATTCAATTTTATTCTGTGCTATGATTCAGCTAGCATGCAAATTTTAGCTGGTTAGTACTAATGACATGTCTGTGGTCTTTTTCTGTACTTTATTTTCATTGGAAAACTTTTATTAACTGTCTGTGAATACAGAATAATAAAATTAGAATAATTAATAGAATTTGGATAGTACATCACTATTGAGGGATACATTATAGTGTGTAGTATGCAGGGGTAGACACAATCCTGGACACATCGCCTTGTGTTACAGTCTTCCTTCTTTCTCCACCTCCCAAGTTTATCTTGCGAGGTGGAGAAAGAAAGGAAGTTCTACCATACGTAGTTGTCATAAATATTTATCCTCTTATAGTTGTCATAAGACTGAAATCTTCCAAACAGCAGCTTTCAAAGGATATCTAATATACTGTTTTTTTTCTATACAGTAGTTACACTGTAGCTACACAGAGTTACAAATCTGTTATTATGAGAGTAACACATTCCGCCACATTTAGATCTGTAGTGTACAGATGATTATTAGTTTATATTGATGATGACAAGGTTCAGTATCGGTGCGCTGGGATTAACAAGACTTTCTTCGGTGGTTATATCCTGAAGTATTCCCACAACATTCCATTCCTGCAGCCGTTAAAACTAAGAGCCGATCCCTTCGTATTAGCTGTTCTCTAACAGCGGTATTGTGATCTGCCCATCATTGCTGACAGCTCTGTCACTTTGTCATATTGACACTGAGCCGCCTTTTAATCCACCAACACTAAAATGCAACAACCAAGATACTCAAGCAAACAAGTCGTTCTGTGGATGATATTTTGCACTGTTAATATGTGATTTGTGTTTCTTTGAGTCTGGCTCCTCTCAAGGTTTCTTGCTCATAACATCTAAGGGATTTTTTCCCTGCCATGGCCATCACTGGCTTGCTCATTAGGGATGAATGAAATAGGGACTGATTTCTGAAGTTAAAATATATATACAGTATATCAAAAAAGTGAGTACATCCCAAAATTTCAGCAACCATTTTAGTAGATCTTCTCAAGGGACAATACTATAGAAATGACACTTGGATATATTTTAGAGTAGTCAATGTGCAGCTTGTATAGAAGTATAGATTTACTGTCCTTTAAAATTAACTCAACATACAGCCATTATTTTTAAAATAGCTGTCAACAAAAGTGAATACATCCTAAGTGATAACAGTGCACAATGCAAAGCCACAAGTCCTATCCATCATGTTCATGTTTTTGTCTGCTTAACAGGACCATACAGATTTGTGTATCTTGTATTACAGCAGTTAAAATTTGGTGCCCTGAGTACAATTCTCTCAAACTGACCACTGGATGTTCAACATGGCACCTCATAAGACTCTCTGAGGATTTGAGAATTAGAATTGTTGCTCTCCACAAAGAGGCCTAGACTATAAAAAGATCGGTAACACCCTAAAATGGAGTTACAGTACAGTAGCCAGAGTCATACAGAGGTTTTCCAAGATGGCTTCGGAACAGGGCTCGCAAGAGTCCATCAAAAAAGTTGAGTCCTTAGGTACAGAATTTGACTTAAAATAACAGACACATGAGTGCTGCAGCATTGCTTTAGAGGTTGCAAAAACTAAGGGTCTGCTTGTCAGTGCTCAGTCCATACGCCACACTCTGCAACGAGTCAGTTTGCATGGCCGTCATCCCAGAAGCTGGTTACAAGAAAGCCTGCAAACAGTTTGCTTAAGACAACCTGTCCAAGAGCATGAATTACTGGAACATGTCCTGTGGTGTTCAGCATGCATGGCGATGCCCTGGTGAGGAGTACCAAGAAAATACACTCAAGCATGTTGGTGGCAGCAGCATGGTCTGTGGCTGCATTAGTGTTGTTGGTACTTGGAGCTGTGGTTCATTAAGGGAAACATGGATTTCAACATGGACTATTGAAGCAGAACATGATGCCCTCCCTGCATTAACTGGGCCCGAATGGTAGTTTTCTAACATAATTACAACCCCAAGCACACCACCATTATGACAATTGCCTTGCTGAGGAAGGTGAAGGTGATGGAGTAGCCAAGTACGTCTCCAGACCTGAACCCTATTGAGCCCCTGTGGGGCTTTCTCATGGGGAAGGTGGAGAAGCACCATGTGTCTAACATTCAGCAGCTCTGTGATGTCATTATGGAGGAGTGGAAGAGGATTCCAGCAACAACCTGTGCAGCTCTGGTGAATTCCATGCACATGAGGATTAAGGCAGTGCTGAATAACAATAGTGCTCACACAAAATGTAAAATCTTTGGACACAGTTTTGACATGTTTACTTAGGGTGTACTCACTTTTTTTGACAGCTATTTAGACACTAATGTTGAGGTTTTTTTTCACACACATGTACTGTCTTACTACTGACTTTCATTCCCCTCCTCTCCAGAGCATACCAGGCTCTTCTCAACCTGCTCCCTACTCTCACCACAAATCACAATCATCTGCAAACATCATAGTCCATGGAGACTCCTGTCTGACCTCGTCCGTTAACCTGTCCATCACCACTGCAAACAGGAAAGGGCTCAGAGCCGATCCTTGATGCAGTCTAACCACCACCTTGAACCAGTCTGTCGTGTCTACTGCACACTTCACTGCTTTCGCACTGCCCTCATACATGTCCTGTACCACCCTCACATACTTCTTTGACACACCAGACTTCCTCATACAATACCACAACTTCTCTCTCGGCACCCTGTCGTTCGCTTTCTCTAAATCCACAAACACATGCAACTCCTTCTGACCTTCTCTATACTTCTCCATCAACATTCTCAAAGCAAATAATTCATCTGTGGTGCTCTTTCTCAGCATGAAACCATACTGTTGCTCACAAATGGTCATTTCTTCTCTCAGCCTGGCTTCCACTACTCTTTCCCATAACTTCATGGTGTGACTGATCAACTTTATTCCCCTGTAGTTACTGCAGGTCTGCACATCTCCCTTATTCTTAAAGATCAGTACCAGTACCAGCATACTCCTTCTCCCTTCCTCAGGCATCCTCTCACTATCTAAAATCTTGTTAAACAATCTGGTTTAAAAACTCCACTGCCATCTCTCCTAAACATCTCCATGATTCTATGTATGTCATTGTCCAACCGATGACATACCACTCTTCATGCTCTTAATCACTGCTCTCACTTCCTCCTTACTAATCCTATTCACTTCCTCCAACTTTCCTCATTCATCAGCTGCTCAAAATACTCCCTCTATCTTCTCAACACATTCTCCTCACTAGTCAACACATTTCCATTTCTTTCTCATTCCTTAGTGTCCAACTAAAGTGCTATACAAATTCAATAATCTCAGGCTTTGCTCATGATGCTTGAGTATCATTAATGGTTTCTTGTTCATATTCAGCCGAATAGATTCAAGCTGATTAGTTGATGTGTGATGAAAATAAGATAATAAAAAATGTACAGTCATGACATTTTTCAGACTGGCTCAGCCCAAGAGGACAAAAAGGGTGGATGAAAATAAGATAAGTTGATAGGAGGAAATGGAGAAGAAAAGGGAAATTCAGAGCCTAGTGAAGCAAAAGAACAGGCAGGTGGGGGAGAATAAAGCACACTGATGTATCAGCAGTCATGGCTTCAAACACAGACAGACTGAAAGACAAACAGACAAGCAGACAAACATTGCCGTAGGGTATGGTCATGCTGCTTTGCTCTGTAAATAGCACCTCTGTCTCTTTCCTCCCTCTGTCTAGACGAGTGAAGAACAAGCTGTTTTGTTGTGAGTTTGGGTGAAAATGCCATTACAGTATATGTATGTATGTATGTGTGTGTGTGTGTGTGTGTGTATATATATATATATATATATATATATATATATATATATATATATATATATATATATATATATATATATATATATATTGTGTGTGTATTTGTGCATGTGTCTATATGGGATCTTTTTCTGTTTTTCTGTATTATCTATATTATAAACCATTTATTTACTTCATTAACTGTTTGTTTTGATTAGTTTTACATTTTTGCAAATGTATTTAGTTTGCAAATGTATTTAGATATAGAGAGCTGATATTAGATGCTAAAAGTGCTGCTATACAGGTCATTGTGTCCCACAGATCTTGGTGTTAAACATATTTGGATAAAGTGTGTGTTGACTGGCTTGTACACAGAGGTGCCACCGTGTACAGCTTAGCCGTAGTATTTATTATTGTAGAACCGTTGCTATGGTGATACACGAGGCACATAAAAACTACACTCTTCTGCTTTTTTCAGCTAAATTCGTGGATTGACCAGACATGAATAAAATTCATGTCTGTGTCTGTATGTAGGCTACATTTCATCTTTCTTTTCTTTTTTTTTTCTAAACTGTTCATATCAATAATATTCATGTAAAGAACATGTTTTTAAGGTCAAAACAAAAATTCTCACTACTATAGACTTTTTATTAATTTTTTTATTATTCATATGATGTATTTGGCATAGGCAAGTTGACAGACAGGACATGTGCTTGTGTTCATTTTTTTGCCGGTATATATGAGCTTGTACATTTGCTTATAAATAGCAACTTTTCGAACCATATGCTTTTGAAATTCATGTGAACATGTTGTTTTTTTCATGATAAAATTCTCTTTTATTCTCTCTCTTTGCCTGCAAGGATTTTCTTGTTAGTAGCAATAGTTGCTCTATCTAAAGCTTCAGAGTCAAGGTTACAGGCACTGGTCGAATAATACATAATGATAGGTAATGATTTGTGCAAAGCTGGCTGAACATGTTTAGAGCCGCTTTAGCCATCACCGATAACTATGGCACTTTTGTGCAATATATTCTTTATATCAGCGAGGGTTCTCTCAGCAGATAGCGTACAGTACCTTTGTACATGAAGAAAGCTGTGTGATTGGGATTATTGACTATAGGTTGGATTTTCAAAATTCTCATTTACTTGTCTAATCCAATGGAACGTTGCTTGAAATTTACAAATGTCGTGGATGATGATTTTAGCAATAAAACTTGCATGCTTATCCTGACACCTAGCTCATTTAGCTCCTGTTAGTAATTGTATGTGTGTGTTGCTTTGGTATATTATGGAGGATTGGCTACTGTGACTATGACGACCAAAGGATTCTGAATCACACTCACTGTGTCTACCAGTGGCCTGATTACCTGTGCGCTAATGTTCGAGATTGTATATACAGTAGCAGCAAAGAGCAAACACAAGCCCAGACCTTGGCTAATCATTCTTATCTATGAGACGCTGTTATCTCTAGTGACTCACAAAAGTACTTTGTTGTCTACAAAAAAAAAAAAAAAACTACCGTCATGCTAGTGCAGGCTCACCCAAGTGTGGAGATTCCAACTAGCGGAAGCATTCAGCTGTTCGGGCAGCTAAAGGATGAGGTCTTTCCACAGAATACATACTTCTCTGTGATTTGAAGTTGGCAGGTCAAGCCAAGCTGCATTTGTTGGCTCATAGGCCTTGAGGTATTGTGTGGGATATGACTAGACAGGGCTGGTCAAGGTTTTAAATCTAATGCTGACAGCAACATAAAGCCAAGGGGGGGGAATGGTGCAATGGAGTGATGTGTAACTAAAGACAGGTCCGACTGCAGATACATGAACCTAAGGGCTCATTCAGGAACAGGTTGCAATAAATACAAGGTGACAAATTCTCCTGAAATACAGGACAAAA
>NC_060887.1:18930462-19130462 GCF_014805685.1 Silurus meridionalis
TTTCCTAACAGGGAGGCCACACGCATTCCTGGTCCTGACACTTGAACTATATAAGATTGCTTGCTTGACCCATGACTGCACACACTTTATTCCAAATTTACTGCAAAATAACATAAACAGCTAATGATTTCAGTGGAAATTACAGCACTTGTAGCAGACCTTGTAACAACATAACAGCAACCTAGCCATGAATACTGGGTAACAGCCCAGATGTAATATTGCAATCTTTTAAAGGTCCTTTTTTCATGAAACAGTTGTTGTTTCCTAGACATTGGAAAATATCATAAGTCGAGACATGGCCTAGCCTACCTTCTTCTTCTTCTACTTTTGGCTGCTCCCATTAGAGGTCACCACAGCGGATCATCCGTCTCTCTGTCCTCTACAGCTGCCTCTTCCAAACCAACTACCTGCATGTCTTCCCTCACTACATCCATTAAACTCCTCCTTGGTCCTCCTTTTTTACTCCTTCCTGGTGGCTCGATCCTCTGCATTCTCCTACCAATATACTCATGTGACACCTCTGCACATGTAAACTTGTTTCTAATCCTCTCCAGTGAAAATCTCTGAGTAAAAAAAGAGCATCTTCAGCTCTGCTACTTCCAGATCCACCTCCTGTCCTTTAGTTAATGCCACTGTCTCTAAACCATACAACATCGCAGGTCTCGCCACAGTTCTATAAACTTTCCCTTTCACTCTTGGAGATACTCTATCACAAATAACTCCTGCCACTCTATTTTCCACACACTCCACCCTGCCTGCACTCTTTTCTTCACTTCTCTAACACACTCTCCATTACTTTGCACTGTTGACCCCAGGTACCTGAACTCTTCCACCATCACCACCTCTACTCCCTGCAACCGCACCACTCCACTGCCCTCCCTCTCATTCACACACATGTACTCTGTCTTACTCCTACTGACTTTCATTCCCCTTCGCTCCAGCGCATACCTCCACCTCTCCAGGCTCTTCTACACCTGCTCCCTACTCTCACCACAAATCACAATATCATCCGGAAACATCATAGTCCACGGAGACTCCTGTCTGACCTCGTCCGTCAACCTGTCCATTACCACTGCAAACAGGAAAGGGCTTAGAGCCGATCCTTGATGCAATCCAACCTCCACCTTGAACCAGTCTGTTGTTCCTACTGCACACTTCACTGCTGTCACACTGTCCTCATACATGTCCTGCACCACCCTCACATACTCCTCTGACACACCTGACTTCCTCATATAATACCACAACTCCTCTCTCTCGGCACCCTGTAGTACACTTTCTCTAAATCCACAAACACACAATGCAACTACTTCTGACCTTCTCTATACTTCTCCATCAACATTCTCGAAGCAAATAATGCGTCTGTGGTGCTCTTCCTCTGCATAAAACCATACTGTGGCTCACAGATGGTCACCTTTTCTCTCAGCCTGGCTTCCACTACTCTTTCCCATAACTTCATGGTGTGACTGATTAACTTTATTCCCCTGTAGTTGCTGCAGGTCTGCACATCTCCCTTATTCTTAAAGATCGGTACCAGATGACCTAGCCTGCCAGTAAGGTGTAGTATTGTAAAAACTTGTAACAAATTGCAGTACAAAATTTAGCAAAAATAAAAGAGCAATTTACACTACCATAATGTATAAACTTTACTATAAATATATAGTAAAGCGCACAAGCATTGGACAGGAGTTCAAACTAGGCTTTAAAACACCCAAAACAAAGAAGAGACTATGCGCTCCACCCCAAGACAACTGAACTCTGTCGAGCCATCATAATTCGAGGACTTACAGTATTAGAAAATGGGCCCTCTCAGCCGTTCCTTGTCGTATGGCAGAATGTACTGGATTGTACTGTCACTAACAGACTTTGCAACTGTTTCTTTCCTGATGCATTTAGACTCCAGAAAACACTGCTGTCTACCAAACCAATCTAGAGTTTTTAAGAACCGTTCCAAAACTCACTTGGTCTCAATATGACCCTTTCCAACACACACAGCCAGTCCAAGACCCTTGAACATCTACCTGGACTAATTAACACCCTTCCCAACACCCACCTGAACCAAACAAGGCTACTCCCAACACCCAACCGGATGAATAAAGACCTTTCCCAACACCCACCTGGATTAATCCAGACTTTTCCCAACACCGATCTGAACCAAACAAGGCCATTCTTTTTTTTTGTTAGGATACTTTCTGCTCTTAGGAGGATTAGATTTTCACCGTTTCGCTACATTTTCCTTAATCTTGTTTAGAATTCAACAGTTTACAGAGTGTACCTTGTGTACATGGGTTGAGACAGCAAATGGGTTCAGAGAGTAAAGATTGCTTGTGCCATACTGGTCTACATTTATTAATTTTAAAGCATGTTATTCAGTACATTCTGTGAGTCATTAAATTACAAGAGTGAGGAAAATCTTGCGGTTAGTCCTGATTTTGGTTTGCCTGTACATAATGTATTTTTTTTGCCCAAATACTTTTCTTGAGTTTGGACATTGATTACTTGAATTAGGTGCATTAGAACAAATTAAAATAAATAAGGCTGCAAGATTGGGAACAACATTATGCTTCTTCACACATTGATTATTGTTCCAACTGTACAAATCCACCTCATGCACACAGCACATGAATTGTTTTCTAATATTTCATTACAAGTGCTGCACCTAGGTGGTCCCTAGAAGTAAGAATCTTATTTGCAGTTTCTGGAATTTGTCCTCCATTTCCTCCGTTTTTCTCTCCCCGTCCCAATCCCTCAATTCGCCACAGTCTTTAACCAGGTTGATCGGTGGGTCAGAGTTAGCACGGGTCATGTTCAGTTTCTTTGATTGAGTCTTGTTTTGAGTGAACAGCACTGCCTTCAGTTTGTTTGAGTTTGGGATTTCCATGAGTAATCCTCATCATCTTGCACTAATCTGAGGCCACTGTATTCTCATGCTAACATTCTCATTGCCAAACCGACGTCACCTTCTCTCTATGCATTAGCATTACTCTACAAGAGGCAAAGTCATGGATGGAGGCATTGAAGCTACTAGAGAGAGTGAGAGAGGGAGAGGGAGAGGAGGAGAAGGAAGAAGTGATGGCTGATGAAGTTGTTTTGCTCAACGAAATGCCGGACTGGAAAGACAAGCAGCTGAATGCAAGTGAAAATGTCTTTGAGAGCCTTTTTATGTGACTTGTGAAAAATGAGGCTTGAATGAGTCGCTTGTTTTGTCACTTTTCATGTACTTTGTGTTTTTTTGGGTTTTTTTTCCTGAGAAGTTTTGAAGCACATTCTTGTGATCTCCTTGATTCTATTTATTTGCCATTGTCCCTTTGATGTTCAGGAGAAGAAAGTAAAAGTAATTCAGCTTTTCAAAAATGCTGGTGACTTGAAAGTTGTGGTGGCTTATTGAAGGCTTTTCAGACTTGCACATTACTCATTTCCATATCAACTAACCAACTGAAAATTAAGTAGCCTAATAGATTTGTGTTCAGATGACCTTCAGTAGGCACTTCTCTGTTGCTTTGACTTACTTTCACTAGAAGCATGCGTGCTGCGGTCTGTAATGTGATAAACTTGACAAATCTAATTGTTTACATACATATATATATATATATATATATATATATATATATATATATATATATATATATATAAAATATAATATACACACTTGCAATAAAAATTAGAGAACAATTTATAAACAATTCTGAAATAATGTCATCTTCACTCCTCAACAGTTGAAGGAGTTTTTGCCCTGTCTATACCATGCTACCAGAACACCTTTTCCACAAATTAACTAAGGCATTTAAAAAAAAACATTATTTTGCAGAAAACACACTGATCAAAATTAGAGAACAACAATGACTGTAGCATGGAAAAATATTACAACAAAGGTTACAACAGTCAGCAATTAGTAGGAAGTGTACAGGCCTCTGCTCTGAATGACTTCAGCACATCTGTGGCCACAGGACAGCACTAGTCTCTCACACTGCTCTGGTGTGATTTTGGTCCACTTTTCTTCGAGTCTCCTCCACAGTTCGGTGACTGTAGTGGGTTTCTTGGCCATAGCTTGGTCACCAAAGATTTTCCAGAGGTTCTCTTTTGGGTTGAGATCAGGACTCTGGGCAGGCCATGTCATTATTTCAATGTTTTCAGTTTCAAGGAACTGCTTTACCCGTTTTGCTGTGTGACATGGAGCGTTGTCCTGCATGAACACTGCGGGCTGATTGGGTGATGAACGCAGGAAAGGAACCATATGTTGTTGAAGAAGGTTCTGATAAACATTTGCATTCACTCTGCCATGTAGCTGTATAAGAGGCCCAACTCCTGCTGCAGAAAACATGCCCCAAACCATGACACTTCCTCCTCCACTTGTCACTGACTTCTTTACACACTTTGGGTTCAGTCTTTCTCCAGTTTGTCGCTGAACATAATGTTTCCCATCGGACCCAAATAAATTAAACTTGCTTTCATCACTGGAGTGAACTTTGGACCAGTTCTCCTCTGTCCACACAACCTGCTCCTCAGCAAAGCTTAGTCTAGCCTTTTGATTCTTTCTGATAATGATAGGTTTGGTCACTGCAGAGTGGGCTTTCAGTCCAAATGCTCTTAAACGTCGAGACACTGTATGACAAGACAGATCCTTACCCTGTTCAGCGCTGAACTGGTGAGCAATTCCAGCTGCAGTGTGGAAACGATTGCCCATTAAGATCCTCCGCAGTATCCTGTCCTCTCTTGTATTTGTCTTCCGTGGACGACCAGCCTTCTTAGCGGACTTGAATGAGTTTGTGATGTTGTAAAGATTAAATATTCTTGAAATCACAGATTTGGAACGACCAACTTGTCTTGCTATAGCTGATAGGGTCATCCCTTTGGCCTTCATCTGGACTACCTGCTGCCGGAGGCTTTCAGTCACTTTAGAACGGCCCACCATCTTGCAGAGTCAGTGAAACTGGAAGTTAGGCTGCCAGTTAAATAGGGGTTGACAGATAATCAAGGAAATTAGCATCAGGTGCCAGATAAACACCAATAACTGGGGGTATGTGAAAGTGTTCTCTAATTTTCATCAGTGTGTTTTCTGCAAAATAATGTTTTTTTTTTTTAAATGCCGTAGTTATTTTGTGGAAAAGGTGTTTTGGTAGCATGGTATAGACAGGACAAAAACTCCTTCAACTGTTGAGGAGTGAAGATGACATTATTTCAGAATTGTTCAATTCAATTCATTTTTATTTGTATAGCGCTTTTAACAATGAACATTGTCTCAAAGCAGCTTTACACAGATAATGTGGTGATTAAAAGTAAATATGTTCTTTGTAAGTAAGTTTGTCCCTGATAAGCAACTGTGGCAAGGAAAAACTCCCCGAGATGGCATAAGGAAGAAACCTTGAGAGGAACCAGACTCAAGAGGGAACCCATCCTCATCTGGGTTGCACCGAATGTCCATTTGAAGCAGATATACAATGATGCAGGGTACAGTGATTCAATATATATATATATGTGTTTATTAATAATTTTGTGTGGTGTTATTTATTTTTATTTACATCGTATTGATAAAAGGGAACTTGTGCTGTTGATGCATCTTTATTGTAAACATTATGAGATGAATTAGACACTTTCTTATACAGGCAGTAATATCGAGCAGTATAGTAAAAAATTTACTGCTAGATTAACTCAACGTATTGTGTTTCATTAAGTTTTAAGTTTATATTGCATGACTCAAAGAGCAGAGTACATTGCATTAAAATAAAAAAAGCACTGGCATGTTTACTTTATTTGTTCACCTTTATTATAGACGATTAATTGACTGTACTTACACATAAATCCGCAAGTTTATTTATTTGCAATTGTGATACAAAATTTTTATGCCAAAAACTTTTAAGCAAAACTTCCTGACAGCTGAAAATGTCAAACTTATTAAAACTTGCAAGACGCAATGGGTTTCAATGTAAAAAAGGGAAGATTGTACTATTTCTTCACCCTCTGGTTGTCTTTTATATTGGATAAAAGATGTTTGTTACTTCCAAACAAGTAAACATCCCTAGTCTCAGTGGCAAATGCCTTAAAAATGCTGCCTGTGCGAATAGAGTGTCACTTCCCTGCATCCGCTCGTTGCGTGCGTTTCTTTGATTGCAGTACCCCACACGTCGCCGCATTAGTCATGCCCGTTCGAGACGTTACTGCTGTCGGCGTCATTACAGATGGATATCGGACAGTGTCACCTGACAAGGGAAGCGCGGGAGGCGGTCTGGGATTGTTTATCTCAGAGGTCTACTGGACTCTTTTCTTCTGTGTTCTCTTTGTCATTTTGTCCTGCGTGCCACCCAGTATGAGGGACAACCCCTTCCCTCCCTCCCTCGCTGTCATCCCTCCCTTCTTGTTTCTTTCCACAGTAAAGTGGGTACTGGGGCTAATGATGCAACTGGGACCATTAAAGGTGGGAAACTGACAGCTCTCCTCTCTCCTCTCTTCTCTCAAAGAGTAGGAGAGCAACGGTGAAGACAAAAAGAAGAAAGCGCAGCAATAAATGGACTAGTCTTAAGCATTGCTTTTTTTCAGGAATAGAATCAGGTTTGGCTCAAAGGCCAGAATGAAATCCAGTGGGGGTGGAGGGAAACGACTAAAAGGAGAGGGAAGGCCACACAGAGAGGAAAGGCAGTCTATTTGAAGTCCAGCCGTTTGTCTGCAGATTGTGGCAGTGTGTCTGTAATTGTGTGTATATGTGTGTGAGACAGAGAGAGGCTGGAATAAGAGATACAGTAGTGAATAGACTAGCCTGTAGTAAGCAGGAGAGAAAAGACCCGACTTTACTATCAAGCTGGCCAATTAGGTGCTGAGATGCAGATGATGTGGTCAGGCTAAAAGGACCCAGCTGTTGGGATTAGTATGCTGGTGGAGGCCTATTCCATGCCCCAGGCCATAGGCATCTCCCTCAGCTCAACACCAGAGCTCCTCAGGTTCACATTAGACATGTTTTAGTGTTGACACCCAACAATGTATCATTAATCTTTAATCATGAACACTTTGTAATTTTACTAATAGCTTATTTAAATGGTGCATGGCATCCACCTTGGTGTGGTCCAGTCACATTTTACTTAATTTTTATTGCTTGCTTTGCTTAGTCTGTCTCTCTCACGCTCTCTCTTTTCCTATCTGAATCCTCTGTGACTCTTTTTCAAACCGTTTTAGAGCTGTTCACGTTACCATGGTTAACAGTTTTATCTGCTCGCTGAGCAAACCCTCCCACCCTGATACACACATGCTTTCCGGTCCCCTCTGAACATGTGCACTGTCTGAAGTTGCTAAAATGTTCACGCAGAAACGTGTGAGGTCCGGTTCAGAGTAATGAAAAAGGTTTAAAAAAAGGAGCTGTGTCTCTCCTGATTAAGCCTTGACAACAACTGCTGTTTTTGGTGTTGCTGCAAAGCAGGGTTATACTCTGAGGGAAAAAAAGGTTCTTTTTTTGTACCTTCAGTATGTATCTTTTACTTGGAAATTAGAAAAGTGGACCAGGATTACTTCTAAAGTATAGCTTTAAAGTTTCTTGGTTAAAATGTACACATGAGAAACAAAAGGTGAACGTTCAAGGCTCAAGGTTTTTATTGTCAGTGCCACCATATGTGCAGACATACAGAGGAAACGAAATACCGTTTCTCTTCTCTCTTATCAAGTGTTCACATTGTCAATGCAATATAGAAAGTTTGTATGAATATCAGCAGTTAGTGCAATATAGAAACTGATTTGTATGGAGGTAACAGCAGTGTACTTGTAATAAATAGACATAAAAGACAATATAACTCAAAGGTACTGTTCCATCAAGGTCGAGTTTAGTACCATGTTTTTCTAAGAGCATATGACTTGATTATTGAGGGTTTGTGTGTCTGGTTAAAATTCCACTCGACCCGTCACGTGACGACCTGCAGCCATGTGGTTGTCGGATATAATGAATGTTCAACAAAAACAAGAAATCTCCATTGCGGAGGTCGTGCAGGCTGAGAAAAGTTTCTGCAGTCTGAGTGCATTCTCCAGTGACCATGTTAAGCCTGAATCCAGCACAGCTGACCAGCCATACAGGCCTCCCGCTTCTAGTTTCTTCAGCTCAAAGAAGGAATTTTTCTCATATAAAAATGACTAAAGATTTTTTAATTTAAAGAAGATAGATTTGTAGATACAGCAAAGAATTCTAGCTTCTTTCTCTGTTGTTGTTGCTATGCTATAGTGTTTGACTGAACGTGTCAGCAGATTTCCTTAAATGGTGTCGTCTCTTTACTTACTGTTGGTTGTGTTTTTGTGTTTTGGGTCTGGAAAAGTAGGTCACGGAAACACAGAGAGACACAGACAGACACAGAACAAGTTTTCCTGCTCAGTTGGGGAAAAGCTAGTTATGATCCTCATGTAAGATATCCTGCCTGAGTCTATGAAGGAATTTATTTTCATTATTTTTCTCTTGCAATTAAATTGATTTAAGCCTCATTAAGTATTTCAGACTGGTCTACCACCACAGGCTTTTTTTTTTAATGTTCAGTGAATTATTTTTTTTCCACCTTTCTCTTCAGGGTTCTTTAGCTTGTCTCTCTGTATGAATGCTGAAAGGTTTTATGTAGAAACTACAAGAGGTTTTTTCTTTCACAAAAGGTTGTAGGTTAAACCTTGGTGAAAAAAAAAATAGATGTGTTAATAGTCCATGAGAACAATAAAATTAAAGCTAACTCTTTAACTATTTTTTTTTCTAAAACATAGATTGTTATAGAACTAAATTTGACCTTAATATTACAGTTGGTCGATTTCAATGTATGCTAATGCTACGTGACTTCATGCTTTATTTTTGAAAAGAGTAGCCATATTTGATTATAACAACAAAAAAAATAACCAGATGAACAGGTTGTACTGTTTTTGTCTGACCTCACTTTTGGCTGCTGATCTACTTTGAAATATAGACAGATGACAAAAGCAGAAATAATTCAAGTGCCTTAGTAATATTGTGGGACTTTGTAAGGAACCATGAGTCACAATCTAGATTTTAATAGTTTCTGAAGCTGAGCCAGTTCGGTTGAAATCTGTTCACTGTGAAGTTCATCGTGCATGTTTTACAGTCATCAGATCATGCAGTAAGCTCTTCTACCTGGGACTCAGTTGGAATAACTTTGTATTGATTTGCAAAGACTTTCCTTTATAAGGGACCCAAAAATAGAACACAATAAAAGCCTCACTATACAAAGCGAACACTGTTGTATCTCTAAAGCCAAATCGCCACAAGCAATCATTTTTCATTTTTTAGGCTATACGGTGTCTCGTGTCACAAAGGAATTTATCCGATCGCCGGCTGTAATAGCTTGCCCGACTCGCATTGCCTTCTAAACACATCTGAAGTTGACCAGTGGAATTGCAATTGCATTCCTGCCTCTACAGCGCTGTGCTGTGTTCCATCACTGTAATGTCCCTTGTGTAGACATCATTGGTGATATGTTCATTTTGTTGCCCCTTGGGTCGCTGCGGTCTGTGTGTGTCCAATGCTGTCGGCATGTAGCTGCTGACAGGTTTATTAAAAAAAGAGCGTGGCAGACAGCAGGCGAGCTGGCCATGGGCCACCGAGATCTTGCTACTGCTGCTCGGAGAGCTGCATCACAGCCACGCTCTCTCGCTCCCTCTGTCGGGTCACGCCTGTACAGTTTTATCGTTTTCTGAGCATCTTCCCCAGGGTTTATTCCCCGTGGCATATTTTGTGTGCAATTAATCCAATCACTTTTTAGTGCCACATGGCGTATTTGGGTATATTATTAATTTTTCTTTATCTCTGGTTATCAGCAGTTAGCTTAGCACAGTTGTTCTCTGAAGAGTCATGTGTGACATGTGTAGCTTATCGGTATTGTTTAGAAGTGGTTGAATGAATGATGGAGGTTCTGTAATGTGGCTCGTTAGCAGAAAGCTAATAATATTATTGTAATCATTAGGAGTCACAACAGTGGCCATTTTGGAAGTTGCTGTGCCTGCTGTTCTTCCTGTTGAGCCTATGTGTGTGTGCCCACTATGTGTATGTGTGTGCCGGTGTGGGAGGCTGGCATTAAACCTAGACATTACCTCACCCTACTGGGCAGACGGCCCATGACGATGCTCAGCAGGCTGCGGGAGAGAGCGGGCGGGGGGGGGAGAAAAAACTCAATACCTGGTGATTATCTACACACAGACACTCACCCTCTCCCTCTTCCTCTTTCTGTCTTTCCTGCTCTCTCTCTCTCTCTCTCTCTCTCTCTCTCTCTCTCTCTCTCTCTCACACACACACACACACACACACACACACACACACACACACACACACACGCACTGCAGCACACATCCGCAGACGTCACATTCCTTCCTTACAGATGGCAATTTTCAGACACGAGCACACCCGGTCTCCTGGGATGAGTGTGAAGATAATTTGCCACAGCGTGCAGGCTTGGGTGGGAGATGAGTCAGGTAATGGAGAGTGCTTGAAGTCGGCCCTCTCCCACATTAAACCTGCAGATTATCAGTGTGATGCCTGCGTCTCTAAGCCTGCTCCCTCAGGCCATCCTATACTAACACCTCATAAAGGTCATTATTCACCATTAATCCAGAGGTTGCATGTGTACAACTCATTACTTCAGTTCAACATATTCCCAACACTATTCTCTAGGGGGGGGAAAGGATCAGATCACTGATGTCCCTGGTACAGAATGGATTTTGAGTGTGCTTGTGGCTACAGGAGCTGTATTTCATACAGGATACTCTCGGTTACACTGGGCTTCTCTGCTGATCAACATGAGCACAATTTTTTTCCTCCCATGAATTAATTCTGCTGTTGTACCAACACTGGGCTTTGATTATTGGAAGGTGCATGAGGACATTTAAAGGATACACCCTATAAAATTATACAACTATCCATTTACATAAAATCCCTTGTTTAAAACATATGTTTGATAACTAAACAATCGGACAAAATAGTGATGTGTAACCATTAGATGATTGTGTAAATTAGTTGAGACAACTCAAAGCATAAATTCATACCACTTTATTACATTACCGCTATTGACAACCCTCATAGACTTTGAGCAGATGTTTTGAATAATCTGGGAGAATAAACACATACTTGTCTGTCCATTTGGTTTAAAACATTCGGACCAGAAAAGGTCAATAAAAAAAATCTATAAAAGTCTCCCTTTTCTGATTCAATGTCTCATAGTCCCATAGCACTGTCTCCATTCTGATGAGCTGCCTTTAGATAAATAATTTACATAAATATATGATTTGACAAACCACTACAGGGCCACCTGCCACCTGCCATGTTTATAGGCTGGAGTCGATGAACTACGTGCATTTATTTGAATTGCTATAAGAATGTGTTGCATTCGAGTCAGTCTGGTCAAATACTTTTCACTGTGGTCTGACAGTTGACCCCTGTCACTCAATGAAAGGTCAAAAACATACAAAATGATGTGTTTGTTGAAGATGCACTTGTTATAAATTGATTATTGGCTTAGACATGAGACATGCTGGGTATTTGTCATTATAGAAATCATATCTGAACAGGCAGTAGGTTACATATGGGAGGATAAAAGCACTACGAAAGCCTCGCAATCTATTCAAATTGGCAAGTCAGGTAAATTATCCGTAGACAAAACATTACATTCAATGTCATCATTTGTTCCAGCCATGCTAATATACATGTCAGCTTCTAAGCAGAGACATGACTTTCTCAATGTTTAGTAGTGAAAAGCCTTGACATAAGTACATGGAAACCTTAATTTCCTACTCTCAGTAACGCCCCACGTTGGGCACCAGGTGGCGCAGTGACTCAAACAACTTAAACGGAACAGACGGGGCTATTTAGAGATTACATAATAGGAAGAATAAGAAATCATTGTGGTGCTAAAATTGAAACCTGAGCCAAAGTGCATGGATAGTTTACAATCTGCAAATGGCGTTTTGTGTAAATAGAATGAGGATAGAAGATATAAAGGGCCAGTAATAATGTTAGGTTGTGTCTTGCCTTAATACCATGTTTTAAACAATTTTTTTAATATATATTCAATACAGAACAGACATCATGCTATCTAGAGGTTTTTGTCTATTTGAATATACTAAAATGCAATGTGGAAGGATTGTGAAAACCAGCCACAACAACATTAACATGCACAGTTTGTCCAACACTGGCTTCCCCTGGGATGTTGCTTCAGACACCCATTCAAACCCTGAGTCATGACCCCTACCTCTCCACCTCCCCCACGTCTGGTGTGTGTGTGTGTGTGTGTGTGTGTGTGTGTGTGTGTGTGTCTGTGTCGGCAGAGGACATGACTTCCAGACAAGACGTCAGACAGATAAATGTCAGCTTGTCTCCCTGTGGGATGAGTGGGGAAAGGGGGGTGAAGAGAGAAGGATCTAATCGTTTAAATTTCATCTTGACATCTGGGATTGGACATTGTAGACAGCTGAAGGCTTACTAATAAGCACATCTACGAACTGACTACATATCATTCCTATCATATAGTACCTTAGCACTTATGTTCTAAAATGATATATGATATTATATGAGAGGAATTCTGGGGAAACTGGCCTTCATCTCCTTTATTTTCTTTGTTTTAGGAACTGCTTTGAGAAACAGGGGGGTGTAATCTAGGGACAAATTCATGTGTATTATTATATTATACAGGTTATATAATGGTTATTATATTATTTATGGTATTGAAATATTATCTGTTGCCTTCATTTTGATTTTACTCTGAATATATAGTTGAAGTTTGGGGATTTTTGTATTGTATAACATTATACAGTAGATTTTACTGGTCGGCGCCCTTTTGTGTTTTGGGTATCTGTCTCACACTGTTTCGTGTTGTCTGTTTTCACTGGATTTTTTTTTTGTCTTGCACAGTTTGCACATTATATGGCGAGGACAACTTACTTTAGTCCTTAGCTCTGTGTCCTGTTCTGTAACACTGTGTTGTGTGATGTCGCTCTATGTTGGTTTTATGCAGCAACAGGGTTCTGGAGAAACGTTCTCTCATTTAACTGTGTAGTTTGTCAGCTTTATATGGTTGAAATGACAATATAAGCTTCTTGACTTGGATTGAAAAAATCACTGCTTGGTGTTTAAGTTTATATATATATATATATATATATATATATATATATATATATATATATATATATATATATATATATAATTAAAGTTAACCATTTGTATATACAACAATAAACAATAAACTTTTGTCCATTCTATGACTCCAATCCGGTGACACAGACATGAGTGTGCTGTGCAGTGTGTTTATATAGGTGTGTGTGTGTGTGTGTGTGTGTGTGTGTGTGTGTGTGTTCGTGCTCCCTGCTGATTTGTGCTGCAGTTAAAGGGCTCAGACAGAGAGCATGTGCGCTTCACCCACACTCAGACGTCGGGGGTCACGCCAAGGTCACGCACCAGGTTTCTCCCACAGACTTGCCTTGTTTGCTCGCGTCTGGTGTAAAGTGGAGCCCTAACACTATGCCTAACGTCCTGAACTGCGTCAAAAAAACACGATGTTCACCAGTACCAGGGTAATATGGTGTATAACCCGGACTGCTGAACTCGTGGGTTGGGTTTGAAAAAGGGAACTGTGAGCTTCGCTAAGAGGGCTTTGTAAGAAAAAACCTTAAAAGCTAGTGCGGGGGCTGTGCGGTTTGAGACGCAGCCCAGCCATCCTGAACACCCCATACACACATACACTACTCTTCGTCCACCCCTACCTCCTACCCCCAGTCCCACCCCCACCCCCGCCCTGCGCTTGGCGGAGTCACCAGGAAGCGGGAGGTTTTTCAGGACGCGGCCGCCCACCCCTCGGGAGTGTAGTACGGGAGACGGTGCTGTGAGTAACGGCAGGAGAGAGAGGGTTCCGCCAGTCTGTCTGCCTCACCCAGCACCGGCTCTTCTACGACCGCGACCCCTTAAAAAACGGAAGTAGCAAAAACGACCCACTCGTTTCGTTCCGCCGTGAATAGAAAACGGGGACATTTTTGCTGTCGTCTCCCCCTCCACGGGTATGTGGTGAAGACGATGCGAGTGGCGCGGTGGAGAGCCGGTGGAAGTTGTCGCTGCGTTGAGCTCCTCCATGCAGAACCAGAGCGGAGCGGCTAGCGGAAGCGGCTACGGCTCCAATGGCGCCTGCGTGTGTAACTGCACCGGAGCCCAAGTTCAGGGAATGGACATATGTAAGTACTTCACTTCTCGCTTTGAAAGTTTCGGAGATAAGTTCAGGGTTTTATATGTTAAAACCAAATGAAGATCGGAAGACAAATCATAGAGCAGCTACCGCTTGGAAAGCCAGGGTTAGGATCTAAGCTGTGTACGGACCGGGGTCTAAACAGGAGGCAGCTGAGAGGGACTGAGCACTGAAGTGCGGTCTTGTCTGGGGTTTGGACAGTGATGAACGTTTTCGGTGTCTGTCTCCACCAAGCCACTAACCTACATCTCCAGAGCAGTGGATTAGTGTATATGGGAGCGTGTTGCTGTCATGCATAACCACAGGGTTCAGTACTGTAGAAGGTAAGCAGAGTTTGAGGACCAAAATTAAAGCTCTTAGATGAGTCATTCAGATGGAACATGGATTGTCTTCAGGTGAGATGATTACTCATTTCTCTTTCTCACTTTGACTAGACTTCTTTGACTTGTTATCAGTTCGCCATCATCAATTCGGGCTTAGACTTGCTTTTCCATTTCCATCCTTAATTTTTTTTTTCTCACTGTTAGACTGGTCGCTTTTTTTGCTACAGATTTTCAAAAATCCAGCTATCTGAGTAGCTCAAATGTTTTCAGCATGGTCTGCTTCAGGAAGCAGCAGCTGGGCAGGAATGACAGCTGGAATTCCTCTCAGTTCATATTAATGCACTCTAAGTTATTTCTATAATTCTCCTTCATACAGAGACATACAGGTGGAGGCGAGATACAATTCAACTCTGTTCAACAATTCAATAACAGTGTTTTAAAAAGGGTATAGTGAGGCGACGACAGTTTCCAGTTGTAGAAGGTCTGAACGGGGTTCAGCTCCTCGTAACCTTCCATCACAGGACATTCTTCAGGATTGATGACTGGATTTGTCTTGCAAACATAGTCAAATTTGCAATCTGTTTTCATTTCGAGAGCGACAGGAATAAGAGAGTCAGGTGAAAGAATAAATGTTTATAGCGCTTGTGTCTAGTCTTGTGCATCTTTTATATCATTCAGTTTAATTAGAAATTGGTAAAAGCATGATGTTTTGGCTACAATATTCAGTAAATCCGTGTGGTATAAGAGTTTAAAAACCTTTTAGGGTGTACTGTTTGAGGAAAATAATCCCATACGGGGTGGTTTGATGCAACCCAACATGGAACTATTTTTCCAATAACAGTGTTTTTCCATACTGATTCCATAATTACTTTCAGACATTCAGGCATTAGGTGCAGGAGGATGATGTACTAAGAGTTGGGGCATGGATTTGGTCAGTATTATAAACCTGTTGCTCTACCCCATGTTGTGCTAATCTGGAAAGGGTCTCATTTCAGTGAACCAATGTTTGATTAGAGGTTTGCAGGTACTGAATTGTTCCACATACTTGGTTAATATAGCTGTGGATTCCTGATAAGAAGAAGAAAGAAAAGTACGCTGAATGGCAATGCAGAGGAATACAGTAATTATGAAGTGATTCAGCTCTTGCTACATAAAAAAAAAAAAAAGAAAAGAAAACTGCTGATGAGTAGGTAGGTTTACTTCCACAGTGATGGCTTGGGTCTGTGCTGCAGTGTGGTGTGCGACTGATGTGTTTGGTGATAACAGCCTGAGGATCAAGTGACTATTATTGATGAGTCAGAGTGCCAGTCAGTGCGCTCCATCACTAATCTAGCTATTGTAGCTCTGCCGGAGGTCTAGAAGCAGCGTATGGATCCCTCTGCTGTTTTTAGATCCGTTTTTTTTTTTTAAACGAATAAAGCGTTGGTTGTTGAGGATTAGACCAGGTATAAAATACAGTAGACGTTTAAATTACATTTGTCCAGCTCTTCTGTCTCCTCTATCTGTACTTGTTCTTTGAAAATGTAACTGGTGAACTCTCTTCCAACCCTGTTCTTGCATTCTCAAATGGAGGAGTGTGGTTTCCACCCACTGAGGTCATGCATGCAAGTTCAGCTAGCGGTCATGGGCAAATGTTTTAGAGAAGTGCAGAAGTTTTTTTTTTTCTTCTTTCCATTTCTTTTCCTCCCCTCTCTTCTCCCGCTCAATCTATTTAAACAAATCATTTCGACTTTCCTCAGTGCTGAGCTTGCCCTCAGGAGAACGTTCATGCATTTTGCACTTCCTAACTAAATAGAAGTAACAAAAAAAAGTGGGGAAAGAGACTATAGAATCCCCCTCCCCCTGAAACTCCAGTGCTGATTGTTTAACTCTGCGGACTTGGCAAGCTGATGCAGCAACCTGCAAGTTTATACAAGTAGCTCCGGCTGCCATGAAAGCAACCCTTCAGTTCTGGTCAAACACAACATGCCAAGGTATGTAACCAAGAATGAAGGCTCTCCCAAAATAGAAGTCAGTCTGCATGGATAAGGAGATGTCAAGGATGATGTCTAAAGGTTTAGGATAATACCAATCTAGTCTTGTAGTTAAGAAAGGTCTCTGCATAACTTTTTCCACTTTCTGCATCAGGTATATATCGCATGCTGTCACAGAGAGCTGAAAGTGTCTCTCAAAGGAAAACAGTATCTGGCTCTCGTCTTCTCTCAGGCTTTTTCCCAGGTGCCAGATCTTTTTGAAAAGATTGGCAGAATGTTCTGTACGTGACGTCCTGAACTTGGAAACCTGGGGGGCAGCTTAACTGATTAGCGCAGTTCATGTTTATTCATGCAACCGGTAAAAACCATAATAGTTTGAAAAGCTGTGCGATCACCCACATGAAGCAGAAGCAATGGGTGGCATGTTGGCACCGGAGCTCAGCAGCAGAATGCTCATTTCAGCCAGCCATCTGATTTGTGTCATCCACGTGACTAATATGAACAAGAAGGACCATGGCCCCTCTTACTATCATATGGAAATCACTAGACTAAACAAATGCTCAGTTGTCTTTCCCTCAGCCTTGGGATGGGGGGGTGTAATGGGTAGGGGGTAATGATTTTCTTGGACAAAAGGGACAGTGAGATGGAGAAGAAAGTGTAGGAGTCATGGATGGGTAAATGGCCCATCACTTTTGGTGCTTTAGAGGTTGGTCGTAATGTGCGCTCGTATATCTGGTTGTGAGTCGAGGTGCCAACACGAGAAAAAAACGCTTTCTCATGATGAATTGGGCCGTCCGAATTGAAGACGCACCTACGAGGCGAAGTTTCGGCTTAAATTCTTTCACAAAAAGAAAATGGATAGCTCTAGATCACTCTTTCACGCTCTTTGAAAAGTCAGGTTGCTTCAGGTTGTTTTTTGTAGCAAAGGATAACAAGTAGTATTGTTTCTTGTAAAAACCTCTAAGACTTAGATCGACTTGATTATGTGCATAAAAAGTAAACTCCAGTGGGTCTGACTTCAGCAAGGACATCTACTGGTTTAATGATGTTACTAATTCGACATGTGACGGATCTGTAATTGAACCAGTGTCAGCAGGACATGCTTTTTTGAACACTGCTGTGGGGCAAAACAATGAAACTTATCAGATTCTTTAACACACCTAAACCTGAGATCAAAATGGCTTTAAGAATGTTTAACCTGGCTTTCAACAGTAATACCACTGTAATATATTTATTCAAATTTCTTTAATCTGGTGTTTAGCATTTTTGTAGAAACCTGCAGCTTTGTATACCTCATGTTATGTTTATAACTTTCGTGTATGTCCCGTCGATGGCGGAGGTCGTTTAATATCTCTGTGGTATCAGCAAGCTTTTAATGAGGGACCTGTTTTTTTTATTTGTATTTATTAGCTGTTGCTGGTTTTATTTCGGTACTGCTTTTGGACCATCTACTTCCTAATCCCAGTTCCTCAGACTCCTTGTACAGCAGCTCTTTTTTGTGTTTTTACTACTTTATTATAACCAACTCGACTCATGAAGCACTCGTTAATTAGCAGAGAAGAATGTAAAGGTGGCCAGTGAATGGATATTGAAATGAAGCGGGATCGCGGTTGAGAAGTCTGAGATCTGAGTTTTGCGACCGCGAACCATGCGCGCATTCTTGTGAAAGATCTTTTGTGCTACGGGTTTAATGCGGGTGTACTGCAGCCTCTCGGTGAAGAATTTCGACGTACCGTTACTGACATTTCACACGTAAGCACACTGGAGCCGTAAGAAGCCCATTATGACTTGCCAGTGCCCTTTTTCTCGTGATGGACAGAAACTCGGTTGGGCATCTTTAAGATGATGTCTCTGTTCCTTTCTTGGTGTAATTGATGGCAAGTGCTCCTGTGTGGAATGGAGGCTGCTGCTTGGCGTGCTGGGTGGCATGGCCTCTTCCCACTGGCAGTGTTTGTGGCATGGCCGTACTGCAGGGCTGGAATCGGCTGCCCGCCCCTCTGATGCCCAGCAGGATGCCAGTCTGTTAGCGTGTTTTTCTCCATCCCACTATGCCACAGGGCTTTGATTTGTAGCACAAAGACCACCTGTGTGATCCAGGCTTCTAAAACAGTAGACGAGGAGCCTACCTCCCCCCGCCTGTAGAAAAAAAAATTCACGTTTATCACTGGTTGACAGAATGCCTGTCTAGAATCCACTTGTATCCACATTCAGAGCCTGTCAAAACACACTCTCTTGTCTTCTCAGAGTGATGTGGCGTCCATGGATGTCCTGACAAACAAAATAAGCATTTACGTAGTGTGACCCAGCGTCTGATCTACGGTGGGTATCGTGTACTTCTAAGGCGAAATTAAACCAGTTGAAACCAAGTAAACAAGTATTTAGTGAGGCTATGATGCACGTGAGGGGGTATTTATTTATTATATACAACACTCAGAGTGGGGGTGTGTGTGTGTGTGTGTGTGTGTGATGATAATGAATGGTTTATTTGAAGGGCTCCTTTTACTAGAATGTGAAATATTAAGGCAAAGGCTGTGTTTTGTTGTTTTGGTGTCCAGATGAAGAAGGCAATTTTCTCTTCTCTCTCTCTCTCCGCTCTCTCTTTCTCTTTCTCTCTCTCATACAAATAGTAGAATAAGGGCATCGTTCAAACACAATACAAACATAGTTATTCTCTTTCTCTCTGGAGCGTCATGTGAGTTCTTCAGCTGGCATTTTCTGGAAGGTGGCATTTGAGCAGTTCCAAATATGAAGTGACTGAGGTGTAAGCTGCATTTGCAGTGTTTGAAATTGCCTTTCTAGTAAGTATTTTATCAGCCTTTTGCTCTACTCTTGTGCCTGCAGGCCTTCTAGATGATTGTGTTGCAGAGTTACTGTGATCAATAAAATCGTTTATCGAAATTTGACATGATGGCCAGGCATATGGTACAACATTCCTAAGTTAACCTGCATATTTAAAACCAGTCTAATATACTCACTCACACACACACACACACACACACACACACACACACACACACACACACACACACACGGCTCATGTCTGGCACTCCCTCGCTGTGAGTGGCCCACTGTCTGGCAGCTCTCAGTCAGCTGCGCTCTGCCTGCTGACAGTAAAAGGGCTGATTGATTTGCAGCCCTGAACGCTGGCTGCCACCGGCATCACAGGCTAATGCTTCTCCCAGCACCTGTCTGACTCCTAATCTCTCCTTGCTTTTTTGTAGTCTGCACATAGTTTTTTAATCTGGCCTTTTTCATTTTTTCGTTCGCACTCCTTGAGCGCAACAACCCCCTCCCCTCCGATCTGTGTCTGCATCTGCATGAATGTGCGTGTCTGTGTGCCATGTCAGTGTATGGTGTGTCTGTGGATACGGATGCTGAGGGCTGTGTCTCCATGGCAATGATGGCAGCTGGATGGCTGTGTGTGTGTGTGTGTGTGTGTGTGTGTGTGTGTGTGTGTGTGTGTGTGTGTGTGTGTGTGTGTGTGTGTGTGTGTGAGAAAGAGAGAGAGGATGGCATTGCCAGTGGTATCTAGGGCAGGACAGGAGATCCAGTATCCAGCAGGGCCACTTCACTGAAGATCTTGTTCCTTATTCATTCTGTCTATCTCTAAATGAAAGGCAAGGCTGAAGTGCCAAACCCCATCTTCCAGCTCTGCACTCTTTCCATCTCTCTCTCTCTCTCTCTCTCTCTCTCTCTCTCTCTCTCTCTCTCTCTCTCTCTCTCTCTCTCTCTCTCATTTTCGTTCTCTCAGGGTTGCTCCCGAGCAGCCTGGCTTTGTTTCATTTCAGCATGCCCCTTCCAAGCCATTTTGTTAACCATTCTCATGTACGATTCACTGTTGGACCAAGGAAAATAAAGACTAATACAAAGATGAACCTGACCAGAATCCTTCCCGTGCAAGCAATAAATGTTCATCAAGTAGATTTCACAGTCTGATCACTGCTCACGCCAACCCAAACTTCCCTGTCTGATCAATAATTCTAATACAGTTTGTGAGTCAGCTTCGCTTCTAAGAGCTATTGGAACTGGTGATCGCTTATGAATTGATATGTCAGGAGCAAACTGTTATGACCTCAAACGGAGCAATTTGTGTGTAATCTTTTATAGAAATATAGTGAAGTGGAAGAATAAACTTGAAGAATGCATGTGTACTGTTATTTTGACCTCGGTCTCTGAGTCATAGCATAAAACACAAGAAGCTACAAGTTGTTTACTACAGAGGTGTGTTTCTATTTTATATTTATGTGCATGAGTCATTTGACATGTACAACGATGAGATCATTAAGAAATTCCTTATTTACTACACATCTTAAAGCTTATATTAATGCCATAGTGTTGAGATGTTGGACGGTGCATTTGAGCGAATGCAACTGTTGTGAAATCTTGGAGATATTCCAGACGACTCCTGACCAGCACAAGACGTTATGATTTAGTATTTCACGAAGATGTATAGTGAAATTCTACTACTTCTGTTATGAACTGCACATTTAATTCTTTCTTTCTTACCAGCAAATAATCCGACAAATGTTTCCGACTGGATTGTAGAGTAGCTCCACTTCTAGTTGTGCCAAAGGGTTGAATCAAAAGGTTGAATCGTCGGATGGTTAGAAGTAAAGGCTGATAAGCGGTTGTCTGTTTTACTGCTCTTATTTACCCTGTGTAACCATCTCTTTGCATTTTACTTTTGCTGACCTAGCACAGTCACCACTCCTTCAGTAGCTTTAAATTAATTTGTATATCTTAAATGTGTATCCACGCCTTTCAGCCAGCAGACAATTTTCCTATTGTCTAGTCCACCTTTTGCTAGTCAGAATACTAGTAATTTTAGTGTGCAAAACAGCTTGAAGGACTTTGTCTCTCCCTCTCTCTCTCTCTCTCTCTCTCTCTCTCTCTCTCTCTCTCTCTCTCTCTCTCTCACTCACACACACACACACACACACACACACACACACACACACACACACACTGTCCCGTTTCTGTCTTGTTTTTGTAATCATTTCCTTTCTCTTTAATCTCTACTCTCCCTTTGCCTTACATCCGCTCTCATGGTCTAAATTTGGAAGAAAAAGGCAATGTTTGTCTGCTCAGATGCTGTACTGCGTGCAATTTTGTAGCGCGTGTTCCAGCCCTGCTGTTCAGACAGTACACTCAGTCTGCTCTAGAAGATAATGCTTCTCTGTTTGACACTTTAAAACATGCCCTCTGCAGACCCAACAGTTCCAAAACGGTCCATGTCTCGCAGAGCCAGAGGCCTGCATCAGCCACAGCGTCTAGCCTAATCAGATTGGGCTTGCATTTGGGCGCATGCTGGGATATCGCAGCGCCCGCTCTAAAGCCATGAGCTGTCTGGCTGCCACAGATAGGCTGGCATTGTCTTGCTTTACCAGACACTCTGCCTGTCTGTCTGGGTAATGCCCGGGTGTATATGAGTTTTTGCATACTGAAGATCAGTTGTCTTTGCAATATATATGTGTGTGTGTGTGTGTGTGTGTGTGTGTGTGTGTGTGTGTGTGTGTGTGTAAGAGTGAGAATGCGAAAAAGAGAGCAGACTTATGAATAGGGGAGAGGTGAAAACAGTGTTGCCATATCACTTCCTGTCTATTTCAAACCACTTGAGACTTCAACAGCTGAACATCATGCTAATGTGACTCGTCTATGTTCAAGACACTCTTTCCACCCAAACAATTGTTCCATTTCTCACTGCTTCTGCTCCTGCTGTTCTGTGCTTCCATCCTGTGGTCAAAACAAGAAATTGCATTTTCCTGCAGCCCTTTTCTAACAGAATGAGGATTAAATCTGATTGTTGCTGTGTATGCATCTGTACCCTTATAATAAACGTTTCTTTTTCTTCCCTCCAGCTGAATTGGAGTTTGTGCAGATAATAATCATAATCGTGGTGATGATGGTGATGGTGGTGGTGATTATCTGTCTTCTGAACCACTACAAACTCTCGACGTGGTCCTTGATGAGCAGGCTGGGCCAGGCCAGGAGGCAGGAGCACTCTCTGCAGCCGGTAAGACTTCACAGTGCTCCATCCCTTACTTCCAGTTGAAGAATGTGTATTAGCGAATTACTGCCAGCCATAAAAATGACTCAGCTTCATTTAATCAATATGGTGTGCAATATAGATCTGGACAGTGTCTGGAAAATGTTGATTTGCCCTCCAAAACATTGCAGTAGACTATTAAACAAAAGACATGCACAAGTATTGGCCTACTTATTATAACCCGGAGGCAGTTTTGTGTTCGAAGTATTGGCAAAGTAAACTCCAAACCTGACGAGCTAGCCTGACAAATATGTCCTCTAGCTGTGTGATTCGATTAAGGCATACCGTTGTGTTTCGACAGAGCTCGAATGTAGCTTTAAGCACTGCATGTTAGCCAAAGATCCCATTTGCAGTGTTTTTGATGAATATCTGCACTACTCTCGCTCCCAGACGTGGCTTAATGATTAAATTTGGCCCAGCTCTGTCTAGACACTAGCGAAGAGCCAGACATGCACGCTGGCTGCTGCAGAGTGCGGGAGCGGCAGATAAACGTCTGAGTCGCTTTCATTTTTATTCATGAGGGGGAGGGGGTGGACTGAGGGGGAGCGCGCGAGTGCAGAGACACTGTCTGGAGGGAGAACACAGTCTGGTGCACTCTGCTGCTTTGATTTGCCACACACATGTTAATGCTGAGCATTAGTATTAGGGCATAAACAAGCCTTATTGGGCTCATGTTATTTATTCTGAGCAGATTGTTCTTTGTATCTTCCACAAGTCTCACCCTGACAGTGACACTGCAATGAATTTCACTCCGAGTTTGCGTATTTAACTCGGTTTCTGATAATGCGACATGTTTTTAATTGCTTTTTCATATTGCTTTATTTTAGATGAAAATTGATTCCCTCTGTAATGTTTTCTATTTAATATCCTATATTCCTCTCTTAACCTTCTTTCTCTGCTGATAGGAGGGATGTTTTTGGCCATCAGATAGTGGATCCAGACAAGGAGCTTCAGAGGTGAGGTCATTAACCTTGTGTGTGTGTGTGTGTGTGTGTGTGTGTGTGTGTGTGTGTGTGTTTGGTTGGGGGTGGGAGGTGCAGCTTGTGGTCTGTATTTGGTGAGGTCAGGGGGAGGAGAGGGTCAGAGTCTGAAGCAGGGCCTCTCTCTGTTAATCATTGCACATGTGTTGTGTCCCTCTGGGGGTGTGCGGCACATTTCCCCAAGTGAACGTGGCTTTGAGAGTCCCTGTCTGGATGCCTGCGTCTCTCACTGCGTCATTAATCACTGGCTTTCTCCTCTGGCAGCGTCTAGACAGCTGTCTGAGAGACAAGACACTTTGCCTCTCGCTCCAAATTGCCCCTCATTAGCCACCCTGGCTCGAACTGAAATGCAGCCCCATAAAACAAAGCTGTCTGTCTTATTGGCTGGCCAGCATGGAGATTTCCCACAAATGGAATAATTTGATTGTGTTCATAAATACGGGTGCTCGTTCTCAGGATAAGGCTTTGTTATTTAGCATAGGAAATGCTTCCTTATGTAAACATTTTAAGTTTCTCAAATTGGATATGTCTGTTTATAGATTATGGAAATTTCAAGCAATTAATTAATCACTTGTAGCCGTGTGTGTGAATGGTGTTAATCCGATGTAAACCTTCTTTCTAGTTTGCTATTATTTTTTTAGTGCTTCGGTTTTCTTGCTTAAATAAAATAATCGGATAATAACAAGCCATTTAATCAGTAGATCCTGAGTGTAGGAGTAGGGGGAGAGCATTATCAGGGAGCAGGGAAGGTTACCTCAGCACCAAAAACTTTAGTTCAGTGAGCATGCTGCAAGCATGTGTATGATATTACCTTATTCTGTCAAACCCCTGTAACTCTGCCAATGAGACACTTAATAACTAATGCGAACAAGAACACTGTGTCTTTGGAGCCTTGAAGGACTTTTCTGAAATTACATTCTACACAGTTAAAGGACTTGGGTATTGCATTGCCTTTGATTTAAGAGATGGGCAACAGTCTGAGACTGGCCAGGTTACAGTGTGGTCTGATCCTTCACATGCTTCGGATGTTTTAATGGGGAAGGTTTCCTTGGCCTTTGCTAGTTATCCAAAGGTTATTATTCAGACAAATATTTATTTTTGTTTACATAGTCCTTTTATAGCAATTATTTATTCATTTATGATCTCTTTCTGCATTGGTTGAAAAATATACACACTTAAATATTTGTACACATTTAGGGCTTTGTGTATGTTCATTATTTTATTAAATTTTTTTATTTTGCTTTTCTTTAATTTGTTTTTTTTCCCCTTTCTCTGTTTATTTACTTTGTAATGAGGGGGTTTGATTTCCACATTCAGGTCTGGGTGTGGGTGAGGTGGTGCGTTGAGGAGACGGGTTTGGCAGAAGGGAGAGCAGCCTGTGCCATATTGAAAATCAATCGCAATTGTGAAAAAATGCAATGCGTAGAAATTGAGTGATGATTTTTTTTCTTGATTCAGTCAGTAGGTTGTTAGTGTGCGCAGACTTTGTGGCAGCATGAACATAGTATTGGAATATATTTGGGCTTTCATGAGTTCCTTTGGAATGTTTTATTTATTTGTTTATTCTCCTGTTCTGGCTTCTTAAACAACCTGCATTATATTTCTTTCAACACTATTGCTGCAGACTATGAATCATTTTCCTTTGACTCTTTTGACTCCAGGTGGTGTATGCACCTCATCCTCGCGAGCGCTTCAGCACTCCCTCATTCCTGCAGCGAGACCGTTTTAGCCGTTTCCAGCCTACCTACCCTCTTCTGCAGCAGCACATCGACCTGCCACCCACCATCGCACTTTCGGATGGAGAGGAGCCGCCGCCGTACCAGGGCCCATGCCCGCTGCAGCTGCGCAACCCCGAGCAACAGCTCGAGCTGAACCGCGAGTCAGTGCGAGCACCACCCAATCGCACAGTCTTCGACAGTGACCTGATGGACAGCCATGGCCCGTGCCCACCTAGCACCAACACAGGCATCAGTGCCGCCAATTGGAGTGCCCACGGACGCACGGAAGGCCCTCCACCCGCTTACAGTGAGGTCATGGGCAACTACCCAGGCACAGCGTTTTACCTTCACCAGCACAGCAATAACCAGTCCTCCTCCGTGCCAACTGTGCCCGGTGCCAGGACGCGCCAGGGCAGCACGGAAAGCACAATAGTCCTGAGCAAAGCCAAGGACATGCAGAGAGGGGAGCTAGTGTAAGGTCGGCTCTCCATACCCTCTCCTTTTACCGGCTACAAAGGGGCGTGGTCACTCTCTGGACACTCCCATGCACAACATAAAATGCGTCTGTCTTCACTACAAAAGCAGAGCCACATTACAAGAAGGAACCAAGCGGAGCAAAGCTTACAAAATAACATTATATTAACTGTCTCTCATACAAAAGACATAGCAAAGCTTTGTAGCGCTATTTTGTACTTGTGTATTATATTCAAATGGGAGATGATATTAGCACATAGGTTTTTTTTTTAGTTTGTTTTTTTGCCCCCTCCCCCTTTTTTTTGGTCATGTGCTCTACAAAACACCAACACATCCACAGAATCAGGACAGGACTTGGAGTTGAGGATATGTTTTTCAAGACCATGATCTGTGCACAATTGAGATTTATAAAAAAACAACAAAAAAAACAAACAAAAAAAATTCTAATCGAAATCCCAGTGCCAAGGTTTTTGTGTGTGTGGGGGGGGCTGGTGTAAGGGTAAACACTCGCAATTATCCATTTAAATCAAAACACACAAAAGTTGCACTATCTTGATTGTGAAAAAAAAGAGGATGGAAATGCAGTGCATGGTCTTTGTTGTTAAAGAAACGCCGTGATCTGTAGAAGCTCTTTACTTCTGCACAAGAGTTACTTCTATCCAGCCTAAAAACCCCTCCCTCCCAGCTCTTAATCCTCCTCACAATCCTTCAGACATTTATACCTCTTAAGGTCAGAGGGATACTAACAGAATGTTACTTTCAATTAATATTGTCACTTTAGAGGCAGAAATGTTTTACGATCATACAGTAATTACTTTTGTTCGAAGTGTAGACTTTTTATTTTAAGTATCAAGCAGTCTGAAAGACTCTTTCTTCCTGTAGCAGTGTTAAAATCATTTAGTTTCTCTATAATTATCTTAAACCACACAGAAAGACGACGAGAAATAGGGGTTACGTGAGCAGGGTCGTGCTCGTAAAGTTATCAATTTATGAACTGCAATCAAGGCTCTTGTAATCCTTTATACGCGTTGCACTCGGCCAATGACGAAAACCAAAACGGCATTTATTTATCCTTTGAACGTTTTTACGGACGCGAGGTGTTATCGTGTGCGTCGTTCAGCATGGACGGAAGCTTCTCCTGGCTTTTCCTTACTTGAAACGGCTAATGCTGCCCATTCGTGCACTCTTTCACTTTCAGTCCCTTTCAGACCCCCATCTGTACAGCGTTGTGATGGATGGTGCCATAGTAACCAGAGTGAGCAAAAACAAACAAGCATACAAACATAGCCCATGCTGCTGTGCTGTCTGCATCTCCTAGATTAGGTAGGATAATCAAGTGTAGTGACACAGTGAAGCTAAGGGCTAAAGTAGGGGTTGTTCACTGTAATATCTCATTAACCCAGCCTTCCTCTGATTCGGTTGCCTTTTCTGCTCGTCCCGTCTTGCTCGGTTCTCAGACGTGTCCGTGTTTGCGCATGTGGTGTGTTTCAGGTGGGAAAAGAGTGTCCATTTTAGATCAACTCCTGCTCATGGAGAAGCAGTAAACAACCAGTGCCCGGGGCGGGACTTCATATCGGATTTTTCCTCGCCGCATGAAAAAAGACCTGAACTGATCCCAGTCTACGATGCCTGTGAATACAAGCCCTTCGATGCGTTGCATAATCTGCATGCAATTTCCTCTTTAATATACAATCATCTTCTTACTTTCAATCCATAGCATTGTGGGTATTTGGTGAACACATCCAAACCGTGGTGCTACATTTAACTTGTAGAAGTTTACAAAATGAGCAAACTTTGCTGTCCTTGTCGCAGTGAGTTGGCAGTCAGCGCTGATGTGGTGTGAGAGATGGGACGTGTGCAGGCCGGTGGTTAACTGACACTTTTGTCCAATGGGAAGTTAGTTTGCCAGTCAAAACGCTCTGAGCGCTTAGATGTTCATTTTTGATCAGGACCCAAAGGAACTTTTGCCTTGTAATGCGGAACACATCCCTTTAATGTCAGCTTTACAGACTGAGAATCACCTTTTCCAGCTGTTTTTCTTGTTTCTTTTCCCGCTCATCCAGTGCACTGAACATGGACAAACATGATTCTTTTGAAACATCCATCATGGTTGTTTTTTCCACTGACACATGCTTATCCACTGCCTTTTTGTTCAACATTGTGGGTAGATTTTAAATATCACTGCCTTGTGTGTTTGGCTGTCCCCTATAGTGCGTGTGTGTGTTTCTGTGGAGTGCACTTGCGTGTGAATGTTTATTCATGAAGATGATGTGACCTGTAGGCTAGTTTGTCCAGCTAGATTACAAAGCTTGGTTTCTCAATCCGGCTCTTGACCTTAAGCCTTAACTGCCTAATAGTACACTTGAAAGACGAGATATTTTAGTGGACACTGATTAAACCCGAATCCAGACTTAAATATGTCCTAAAGCGTGTGTGTGTCTGCATGTGTGTGTTTTTGTAGAAAGCCAGAGAGTACAGCATGCATGTTCAGGGCTGGTTCCCTGATCATATATTGAGGATGTACACTAGTTTTCTCTGAATCACCATTGTGTGTGTGTGTGTGTGTGTGTGTGTGTGTGTGTGTGTGTGTGTGTGTGTGTTTTAGTCCAGGACTAGGTCTGATCAGTGTTTGGAAGGACATGAAGGATCTCTGTTATTGAGCATTTACAAAGCGAACAGAGCCACTATCTGTACACTTCATTAACCTGGAGGTATTTTGGGCACAAACTAAAACTAGCCAAGGATCAAATGAGCAAACACGGTTCGGTCTACGTTCCTTCCAGTCTAGGTTGAATCTATACCTGGAGAGCTGAAACTCCACAACCGACCACAATCGTTTTCTACTGCAATGCCAGCATTTTAGTAAGGGCTTCTGCCAGCTACCCCACGCGTCGTGTTCTGATTTTATCTTCGCCAGGTTGAGATGGACTCAGCAAGCAGCGCCACCACTTGCAGAAAGTCTCGACAACGTTCCTCTTTGTTTCTTCGACTGAGAAGCTCGAACGCACTACAGTCACGTGTTTCCTCCCCTCATTTTACTCTTCCAAAGAGCTCCCGGAGCTTATCCTTCATCTGCGCTGTTTAATGCTGCTGCTATCGCTGCTGATGCTGCTTTCACCGATCGATTGCAGTCTGGCCCACGCTTGTCGGCTCGACCCTTTTCCCACCCAATAACCATCATTTCATCGTCTCCACTCGGCTTTTCCCGCTTCACTTCGTCTAATTGTTGTCCTTCGCCACAAAACAAGTGCTCGTTTTCGTTGCCCGTGGAATGAGGCGCTTTTGTTTGCATGTGCGTATGATGCGAGCGATCTCGGTGCCTAATGTTCACCTTTTTGAGCAGACGTAGGAACCCACTTGCACTCTTTAAGCTCCCACCTTCGGTGTGCCTCACTTCCAACGGTGCTTTTTATTTCACCGGTCTGTCAGTCTGTGTTTTTGTTTTGTTTCTTTTCTTTTGTTGTTTTCTTTTGTAAGGTGCTGTAAATAACTTGAATATGTTATGCACACATATCCTACCCAATGGGTAGAAACCACAAAAGATATTGTTAATATTGTAATATAATGTATAGATTGTATAAAAAATTTAACACAGTGGTATCAGGTTTGTAAATGCCTACAGTCGAAAATGTGCATTTTTTTTTTTGTCTTTTTTTGTGAACAAGGAGGTTTGCAAACAATACTTAAATATGAATTACAGAATGATTACAAAGTACTACTTATTTTTCTTATGGATGATAACAATATTAACAGTATGAAGTTATGGCAGTTGTTCTAGGACAAGAGAGTTGCTTGATATAGAGTCAATGTGTTTTTTTATTTATATAATCCTACCCTCAAAATAGCATAACTTGTATACATTGCAGTTTAATGGTAGAATTGGCGAACCCATGTAGATCTACGCTACAGTACATTTTCACAGTTTCACCTACAGCCTGAGTGAGAACGCGTCGGACGAGCTAGCTACAACATGAACACTGTTTTAATCACGTTTACAAAATGGATTCAGTTCCATACAATCATCCGGCAGCCAGAGGGAAATCATGTTCGGGAAAGTGACTGTAGCATCGAAGGGCGTTGTGATGTTCTCGACATCTGCATTTAAACGAGTAAAGTTCTACCACTTTGTTCCAGTTCACCAACACGAAACGAGTAGAATGTAATACAAAGAAATCAGACAAGTCCCTACATTCCCCTGGTTGAACTGGTGATTTAGGAAGGGGATGTGCTTCACCTTAACATGCAGACAGGTCGAATACATGTGTTCTACACGAGCAGTAACATCTGAACCTACAGAAATACTCCAGTCAGGACAGCAGAGACTTTGCTGTTGCTTCTGGGAATGTTGGAATGTGTGTATTGCATTAAAATAAAAAAACATCACTATTCAGACTTTGTTCAGAAAGTGCATATATTCGATATTATTTGAGGTACTTTGTAACCACATAATAGCCAGTCCTAAATTTGCCATGCAACACTATGCTTCCAGCCTTTTACTAATCTGTCCAGACAGCGACGACACTGACACTTCTACCATTCTTATTTCTTACTTATTTATTTCACACATTCTGTGTACGTGGTATGTCGGAACCAAATGGGGATTTTTTTTTGTTTGTTTGTTTGTTTATTATTATTTTTATTAGAATGACAATATCTGCTGGGTGTCCACTGTAACGTTCGGCACATCCACCTCAAAGGAACTGAAGATAATGTATATAGCAACTTCATTTCTCCAGTGCTCAACGGCAGGGAGCCTCGAGAGGTTTGTGGTGCGAGGTGACACCACAGAAGGCTTTGTACCCTTACGAGCGCCGACTGAAACTCAAATTGCGCCTCGGTTTGTTTTCCTCAAAGCATAAGATGCTTCTGCGCACACCACCGCTAACCCTAACTTTCCCGCATTATTGGTCAATACTGGACTGCTTTCGTCATGGACTTTTTCGTGTTTTTTTGTTGTTTTTTTTTCTCTCCATTTATTTTAACAAAAATTGTACCCCAGCATTTTTTTGTGCGTGTGTATGCATAAGCGTGTACTTGTATTTGGCCATACACGTACATGCGTATGTTTATATACACGTTAAATATATGTATTTTTGCCTCTTTTTATTTAAGCAATTGTGATGTACTAGGTTCTAGGCCTAAGGTCTGTTATTGCAATACTTTTTCAGAAAAAAAAGTTCAAAATAGTCCAAAAAAAAAAAAACTGTTGCTCTAAATGCTGTTGTAGTCAAAGATTTTATGCTTGTACTGCTGTGGTTAAACTACAGCGAAACCATTAAAAACGTACAAAAAATATACCACCACATCGAAAGTTTCATTGCATAACAACACACCTCCATAACAGAAAGCAGAAATTCAACTGTGTTTGCTTGGTTCATATTCAGGTTGAGTGAATTTAACTGTGACAGGAAAAAGAAAAGTCATTTATTAGATGATGTGTGTAGATACATTTCTTTCCCAACACGTGTTCATTTGATAACATACAGCTTCATTTTAACATGAACACAAGTAATCAAACATATAGATATGGCTTGAGATGATTTCCTCAGATTCAATTTACCTGCCATTTTATATATATATATATATATATATATATATTTATTTATATATATATATATATATATATATATATATATATATATAAATAAATATATATATATATATATATATATATTTATATATATATATATATATATATATATATATATATATATATATACACACATACATACACACACACAATTCTACTACAAACATGTTTAATTTATCATTAAATATCTCGATTTGCTCTTTGAGCACAAATATAGTCACACAGCATTTCAATTCTTAAACTCAACACTTCTGGAGTAGCAGTATTGCTATTTCAACGATAATCCTGTATATTTCATTGCTTTAAACTTATGACATTGTGAACATTGATGCTTTTACAAGATTTTCACACAGTAGAGTCATTGGAAGAGCACTGGTCCTGCTCTGCTTGTATGCTAGTGGTTTGTCTTCAAGCCATGGGTGTAGACACACCTATAAAGGAATAAGACATAAACAAACATGGGGATGGAAGAACCTGTGAGCTGAGGGAAAAGGTGATCTGGAGCTGGATTGATATAGTGTAAACATGTCTGTCTGAAGTCCAGCTAGGTCACACATGCCAAAGCAGCATGTACAGGAAACAGAGGCAGTACGAGAAACGTGTGGATGAAATAGTTGTTTCCACAGCACTTGAGAAATGTTCGCAGAAATGTTACACTGAAATCTGAATGATTCCTTCTCGGTTCACTGTTGAAGCTTTGACGCTGGGGCATATAAGTGCTTTACATGTAACTTGTATACAAATCTGATTCCGTCTGGTTGAAGTTAAAATTCCAAACCCAGTGCACTCCCAGATACACTCCTGAATTCTTGGCCTCAGGGTTCTCCCTCTACAGATACACTAACATCTTCGCAGCAGCCATTGTATGCTTTACGATGCTTTACTGCCATGGAAAAAAACACAAATAAAATTCCTGAAGATTGTGACATGCATGTCTATGAAATCCAAACTACTTTTTTTGTCAGTGGACCATTTTTTTTGTACCATTAGTATATGTTTTATCCAGGAAAGGGACTCATGGTATATCATGGTTAATCAGCTTTCAGAACAGGAATATTATTCCACCCGTTTTTTAATATTCTCTCAGTTGTGGCTTCTACTTCACTGGATTAAAAACCTGCCTCCACAATGGCCCCTTCTGGATTAGACCGGTCGCCTCTGGTTTTAGAATCAAGCTACGTTGTCTCAATGATACGATTATGAACCTTAACTTATTTTTTAAGCTTCACCTGAGTCTCGTTTTCATGTGAACCGTAAATACTAAAGGCAAAACAAAGGACAGTACAGTTTATTATATGCACTCTGGCCTGTTAATTTATAACTCCTGTGCTTGTGAGCCAATAGAGAATGAGAAATTTTAGTGTCTTTGGTTGTTAAAAAAAAAGATGAAATGTTGCTTATTAAATTGGCAGAATATTGCCTTTTTTTTGTTCTAATATTTGTATAATTTATTTATTTTTTTGTCAGTCTGCTTGCTAGGATTTTCTTGTTAATGTGCATTTATCCACAACTTCCTTTTCTCTGTCCTTATATAAGCATAGCTCTGAGAATTATGCAGTAGATATCAGCCATACACGTGTTCAGATTTCTCGATTTTACTGAATAACCTTAAAAATAAATGAGAATTCAGGCCTATTGGTTCATTTCAATTTGCAGCAAGACAGAGCATTGGAGACGCATCACAACACATTTACTGTTTGGAACTGATTAGTAGAATTTCATCGTTATTTTTTTGTTTGTTTTTTTTGTTAATCCGTTTTCTTCCGTAAAGAGACTTTGTCTTTGGTCTCCTGCAGCTTCTCAGCCAGCTTGTCTTTCGTCTCCTCCATTTTTTCAGCAAAACGCTCTTTCGTCTCTCCCATGCGCCCAGAAAAGCGGCCTTTAGTTTCCTCCATTTTCTCTGTAAATCGTTCTTTCGTCTCCTCCATCTTCTCAGACAGTCGTTCTCTGGTCTCTTCCATTTTGTCCTGTAGGTACTCCTTGACCGGAGGAGGGGTGGAGAAGTAGCCATGTTTACGGAGGTATTGCACTGACAGAGATGTGGCTCCGAGCGTCACCGTGTACCTGGCTGGCGTAGCAAGCTGATCGGGACATAAAGCTGATGAGTGAAACAGCATTTTTTGACAGATTTTCTTACTTTGTGTTTGTGCATTAGATTAGTGCGGGTGATACCTTATACATTGCGTAGGCCGTTAGTGCATATCCACCCTGAGAGTCTCGCAGAATATACACAATCTTGTCTGGTAAGCCGATGTACTCCAGAAATGGCACCAGGTTCACCCCTCTGGCAAAAAAAAAAAAAGATGCGAAAACATTTAAGCAATAATAGAATACGGCACAAGGATTTACGATGTCCAGTGCAATGCTCCAGATTTTATAATGCTGAGAACAGTGAGAATGTCCTGTATATGTTTGCTCTTCAGATGACTGTGAAATGTATATGAATGAGAAAAGCGGATTGACTTTATCAGAACTGATTTACGGTTATCGAGAAACATTTTCCGTAACAAAATTGTGCTTGGTTCAGGAATATCAACAGCTACGTGCTGCAAAGGTTTAGTGAAAATCAAGGACGTGCAGAAATTTCATTCATACTGCAAAAGCTTGTTATCAAGTGTGTAAATAATGAAAGAAAAGGATGAAAGGAAACAGCAGTGCTACTACTAACAGGGAGAAGCATGGATTAATGCATATCAACTACAAAGAAAACCAATAACGTTGAAAGACTTGTCATACAGTAAAGAGCTCTGTGTGTGTGTGTGTGTGTGTGTGTGTGTGTGTGTGTGTACTACACACAGCTCCCTTATGATGTTTAATCACAATGTGTGAATAAAAAAAAATTAATATGCAAATAGCTGAACTTGAAGGAAAAAACAGTTTGTAAAACAAAAAAAAGCTAATCAGTCATCAAATATTTTCATATATTCTACATTGTAGATTTTGTAAGGAGGAAAAATAAGACAGGGCGTGGGGTGCAAGAGAAAATGTATGTGGTTTTATGTAGCCTGAAATAGTAATAAAAATAATAATGATAATTCAATCCTAGTTTTCCATTGAGAAACATACATAAAATACAGAGAGTTACAACATAAAAATCTCATCTAATGCCAGATGATGGAACAGCAACTTAAAAGTAACAGTTTATAATCATCTAGAGTGGAAGTGCACAAGCGAAATCTACAAAAAGTGAGGTTAAAAAAAATTATTCAACTCACTCATGGGTAACAAACAAAAAAACTAGTAGCAATGTAGTGCAGAATGTAAATTTAATATAATGGACAGAAAAATACTTATCTTCCTGTTTCACATTTTTTCAGATGTTTTGATAATTATAGCAGATTAGTGAGAATTAGCAATATTCCTTGGGTGTATTTTTAGAGGATCGTAGAGTCTCTTGTATTTGCACTAACCAGACAGAGTTACTTTTGTCAATCCTACAACATTAAGCAAATTTTTCAATCATCCAATAATAAAAAGGTGTGTAATTTTACCATTATAATTTCATTTGTTATCATTATAATGTGACTGAAAATGAGAGCTAGCTGACAAATACAAAGCCAAGGTTCTCAACCAGTGAGGATTAACATACTGGAGTACTGACTATGGCCATCTTTTACATGGTCTGCTTTTTCAGGGTGTGAGTTTCTGAAATTCATGTATCCATCTTTTATTGTTTTTTAAGCAAGCAGAGTAGATAGATCAGGGTGGAGTTAGTCATGGCCGGTTTAGTGAACTCTAAGCCCATATTTCCTCATGATCTGTTTAAAAGGATGTAAATATGAAATAAAACAGGGATCAAAGAGTTTTGTATGCCACCGTGTTTAGAAGACACTGAGTAAGATGTTCCTCAGGACGACGGACTGAGAGCGGACATACTGAAAAGTGTTGTTCCATGTAATTTCCATAAAAAATAGAATGGTATGTCTGACCAGCTGCACTAAGATCCATGAGGATCAACACACCATTAGAAAGATACCAGTTGAGTGACATCAGCAGCTCACTTAACAATAACGTGCATTTTCAGTGCTGTGGTTTCTTCTGAAAAGGTCACAGCCACTCAGACTTTCTGCCAAAATGTTGTACAATTGTGGTTAAAAGTGGGCCAGTAATTAAGTTGGAGAGCTTTTAGGGACTGGATTTACCACAGCATTGTTTTAGGAGCAAAGACTGTAGATCAGTGTATGAAACAGTGTGTGTATCTGTGTTTTATATGTACACTGGTGCTTTATTTATGTTTTAACTACCTGTAATCATCATGCTGCTTCTGCTCCTTCTGTATTCTGTTCATATAATACCTTATATATCTTGCACATATTTAATATAAATTTTCTATACATAGTGTAATTCACTATTTATAGTATTATTCGCTCAACACCCTTTGCACATATCCACTGTCCATAGCTTATTTATTTACCTGCTGTCTGTGTGCGTGTTGCACTTTTTTTTATTATTATAAATGCTATTATTTGTATTTCTGGTAGATGCTGAACTGCATTTTGTTGCTAAGTGCATGTACTTATCAATGCTAAAGTGTGGTATTCCTTTTATACCACTTTTGCCAACACTAAGATTTTTTTATTGATTAAAAAAATATTACAACCTGCTTTCTAAGTCATTTAGAATTCACAGTTACATTTCCGAGTTCCTGTTTTCGCTTATGTAATAACAGCCACTTTACACGCCCTCGATTGTAACAAGGCAAAAAAAAAAAAAAAGTTCTGTGTCTTGCTGCTGACACATGAATCAACAGTGTTTAAAATTTGTTTACATGGTCGCACTGTAAGAAACAAACAATATATTAGAATGAGTGCAGCACTATAAAACTGTGATCTGCCATGCAGCTAGAACTACCAATACTTTCAGACCAATCAGATTTTCAAATTGAACAGTACCATTTAAAAAAATAATCAGATTAATAGCTTATGAGGATGTGGACAGTTACATCACAAAGGCATTAATGCAGGAAGTAACATATATTAATTCAGTTAATTAGCTGGATTAACCCCCCCCCCCAAGAAATTTTTTTTTTTTAAATGAATGGAACATTCAGGTGACAAAAATGTGCACTTACTTCATTGCAGCATAATAAAATGAACCAAACCACACAGTGGAAGTGACGAGATGCACCGGAACCATAACTTTGCCATACTGTTTAAACATCTTCTTAAACCTCTGATAGAGCCCAATCGATTTGTCCTGCAGTGGATCTAGGTCTTTGTTAGACATTGGGGAGGCTCCTGACTCTTCCTGGCTTTTTTCATGCTTCTGTGCAGCTGTTTGAACTTCAGGACGTGTCTTGTGGGACTCAGAGTTCCTGGTGTTGCTGGAGGAGCTGAAGAGGCGTATAGAGAAGCGGTTTACATGAAGGTTCTGTGCACCAAAACTCAGGTCTCTCATGTTGAGGTCCAGGCACAACGAGCGCAGCGGGATGGCTGCGTGATGCATTACACGCTGCATCATCTGTTCGAATTTCCAACCTCTCACAGCCTAAAGGAAAGAAAACAGTATCAATACCACACTTCTATTCCCTCAACTAGTGTGTGTCTTCTGTTTCATTATTAATATCTTTACATGGGCAAATCTTATGAATGAGATCAAGGTGCTTACAAATCTACAGTGGTTTGAAAAAGTGTTTGCCCCCTTCCTGATTTCTTATGTTTTTGCATCTTTGCCACACTTTAATGTTTCAGATCATCAAACTAAACTAATTTAGATATAGGCAAAAGATAACAAGTGAACACAACATGCAGTTTTAAAATGAAGGTTTTTATTATTGAGGGCAAACAAAATCCAAAACTACATGGCCCTGTGTGAAAAACTGTTTGCTCCCCTGTTAGAGTTCAATTTCTTTAGCCACACTCATCCCTGATTACTGCCACACCTGTTCGCAATCAAGAAATCTCTTAAATAGGACCTGCCTGACAGAGTGAAGTAGACCAAAAGATCCTCAAAAGCTAGACATCATGCTGAGATCTAAAGAAATTCAGACAACAAATGAGAAAGTAAGTAATTGAGATCTATCAGTCTGGAAAAGGTTATAAAGCCATTTCTAAAGCTTTTGGGACTCCAGTAAACCACAGTGAGAGCCATTATTCACAAATGGCAAAAACATGGAAGAGTGGAGAACCTTCCCAGGAGTGGCCAGCCGACCAAATTTACCCCAAGAGCACAGCGACAACTTATCCAAGAGCTCACAAAAGACCCCACAACAACATCCAAAGAACTGCAGGCCTCACTCGCCTCAGTTAAGGTCAGTGTTTATGACTCCACCATAAGAAAGAGACTGGGCAAAAATGATCTGCATGGCAGAGTTCCAAGACGAAAACCGCTGCTAAACAAAAAGAACATAAAGGCTCATCTCAGTTTTGCCAAAAAACATCTTGATAATCCCCAAGACTTTTGGGAAAATGCTCTGTGGACTGACGAGACAAAAATTTCACTTTTTGGAAGGTGTGTGTCCCATTACGTCTGGTGTAAAAGTAACACCGCATTTCAGAAAAAGAACATCATACCAAAAGTAAAATATGGTGGTGGTAGTGTGATGGTCTGGGGCTGTTTTGCTGCTTCAGGACCTGGAAGACTTGCTGTGATAAATGGAACCATGAATTCTGCTGTTTACCAAAAAATCCTGAAGGAAAATGTCCGGCCATCTGTTCGTGACCTCAAGCTGAAGCAAACATGGGTTCTACAGCAGGACAATGATCCAAAACACACCATCAATTCCACCTCTGCATGGCTGAAGAAAAACAAAATGAAGACTTTGGACTGGCCTAGTCAACGTCCTGTAACAGACTCAATGTAAGTTATCACAAACACTTGATTGCAGTTGTTGCTGCTAAGGGCGGCCCAACCAGTTATTAGGTTTAGAGGCAAACATTTTTTCCACACAGGGCCATGTGGTTTTGGATTTTGTTTTCCCTCAATAATAAAAACCTTTATTTAACAACTGCATGTTGTGTTCACTTGTTATCTTTTACTAATATTTAAATTAGTTTGATGATCTGAAACATTCAAGTGTGACAAACATACAAAGTTTTTTGGACTGTATTTGGATACCTCACCATCAAATTTGTGTTTGTTGAACCTCTTATTCCAGCTTTAGTTTCTGTTTGCTGTTAGAATAACTTTTGCCTTTTTTTTAGGAAAACTTTTTTTTTTTAATTGTGGAGCCTGGCATTGTGGATTTGTTTATTCTGCCACTAGCGCCTTAGAAAGGTCAGGCATTGATATAGGGTGAGCAGGTCTGGGGTGTAGTCAGAGTTCCAATTCATGTTAATATTTGGCTGTCAATATCTTGTTTCAAAGCAAATAATCAGAACTATATTCAAATAGTGGATAACATAAGAAAATGCTAGGGCCAGACAAATTATGATTTACAGCACATTTTTTGTTGCAAAACATTTACGGTTTAGAAGATAAAGGAGGTTATGAAAGGGATAATGAGTGCACCAGGCTATGATTAAAAACATATACAGTGGATATTATAAACCAAAAATCTGCACTTTGCACACCACTGTCAGTTTTCATACAACACAAAGGCTAAGGGAAATAAAAGGGAAAATCTGTCTCCCTAATCCACTTCCCAAAATATTCTTCAGGCCTTTGTGGGTTGGGTTGAAAATTTTGTATGTCGGTTTCCAGCAAACAACACAAAGGAAGCAAAAAGATGGTGAAAGTGTGGAAAAGAAAGATAGGGATGAATCTGCACAGCTACACCATGCTTCATTTATTTACACCTTGCTTACGTTATTATTTGCTTGCCGCTGTTTCTTCTTGTCCTATACAAACTTATTTTTTTCCAATATCACAAACTACTCCATCAGAAATGACATGACCAAGCATGACTAAGCTCATTTGACTATTCTTTGATCCCACAGTGAAAAACCCGTATTTATACTGCACTTGCATCACATCACCTCCATGATTTAACTACAGCCTGTGACGTCACACGGCACACTTTGAGTGTGCCTGTAACATATTATTGCTAGTGCTTCTAGTTTTCTGTAATTTTGGAAGCTGTGCTACCTGAAGACAAGTTCACTACAATTACTCAGGAAACTACTGCTTTAATAAAGATGACATATCATTAAGCAAAATAATGTATCTTGCGTTTTTTTTTTGCTGTGCAATTACTGCTTATGTAATACAGAAAACCCACGAACAAATACAACCTGATCCACTTTCACCCGGTGTGTTATTTTGGACCAATTTCGATCATTTGAACGTTGATTGTGTCCCTCAGTCGTCCCCTTTATATGTGGACTTTTTTAAAGAAAATGTTTTAAAAGTCCTTGCTGTCGGAAGTCGTCGCCTTCAGTCCAGTGGGCGTGGCTTTATCCTCAGTAAACATGTCCTAAATATAAAAGCTGTACACACAACTACATCTCATCCCATGTGTGCTACTTTCTATAGTCCTGTATATTTATACAAAACTATACACATCTAACACGTAATGGACAAGTCCACGTGCCCTTTGTATGACTACTTCCGAGTTTGACCGCTAGCAGTCAAAACGTCAGCATGGAAATAAAGTTGAGATCAGCAAGGAATAATACAAAATATTAGATCTGGACGGTGTATGAGAGAGGACAGTAAGGACATTAAGGTCACACAGACACACTACGAGCTCTACATTACTGTGCAGTTCAATATAGCTAAGCTAATCGGCTAGTTCACCGACCAAAAAAAGATGCTTGCTAATTTTGAAATATCCTACACACAAAGACATTAGATACAAATAAGAGTGTGAAGTGTAGCTTACATTAAACTCGAGTTCAGTCGGAGTTTTTAATGTGTCCTCGAATGCACGCTCCCCGCCATGCTCCTGTCTCTGCCATGCAGGCGCACACACTGCTGCACATGGACTTCACCCGCGCAGTGCTTCATGGGAAATGCGGTCTCCCACGGTTAGCATGTGAGACTGAATCATTAGCGTGCGTACTTAGCACTTTGCCACCCCACAATGTATCAATGCAATATGCAATTATATTAGCTTCTAATTCAAATCTTTTCACAAACAGGAAGCCAAATGTTGCTCCAATGAAAACACACACACACCAGTCACTTTAATATAAACACCTCTTCACCTGCTTGTTTGTGCAATTATCTAAACAGCGACCATGTGCACAGTGCATTGCATAAAAAACCTTACACATTTAGGTCAGGAGCTTCAAATGTTCCCATCGAACATGGAATGAAGAAAAGGTGTGATGTGTTTGACCTGTTTAAATGAGGGACAGTTTTGTGCATTGAAACACTTGTTGATGACAGTTGTTGACAGTTGATTTGAGAGATGAGAGGAACATGGTCAGATTAGTTCAAGCTGCCAAGTGGAAGCTGCCATGTGGGCAGGAGTGTAATATCAGGTGTCGGCTACTACTTCCAGTCTTTTTAAACTGTATGGTTTTGTTAAGTGGGTGACGATGATAGCCTGAGATTCTTGTTCTGAGTGGAGCTTGAATTTTTGGAGTTAATGTATCCATCCTGGCGGCTAAAATTATTCTGTCCAATGTCCCCTGACCTCCACCAACTAGGTATTTCCACACAGAACTGTCATTCAATATGTGTTTTGTGGGTACTTGAGTACTAACCCAATTCTGAGTAAATTCTAGAGTATGTTGTGTGTGAAAATACTAGGAGATCAGCAGTTTCTAAAATTCTCAAGCCTGTGCTTCCAACATCCACATGTATAAATGGAGATGTCTAAAGAGCAGGCATTGACATTTATTGCCTGTTTGTGAAAAACAAAATAAAACCATTATTTTACCCAGTATACTTTCAAAATTATTGATCTATCTCAATGTAATTAAAAGGTTTTCACCACTCTCACACACCAACTTCAACACGGTATTCAGTCCTCTAACATGCTACAGTCCATCACTCTGGACTTCTAGTAGTTCCTACAATAGCAAAGTCTACTAAAAGTGGTAGAGCATTTTCACATTTAGCTCCTAATCTTTTGGAATAGTCTTCCTGACAGAGTGGCTCAGACACACTTTCCCAGTTTAAGTGCAGATTAAAAACGTATCTTTTTAGCAAAGCCTACACATAAAACACATCACATTATAACCTTGTGCTCCAGTACATCTGATCAAATGCACATTATCAACTTGTGCTGTTAATATCATGAACAGCAACTACACTAATTCCTCTCCACTGCTTCTCTTTCTCTCCCCATCCTGAGTTTGTTTCAGCCCCAGTCACGTCCCACCTTATTAAGATTGTGGACCTTTAAAGAAGTAGATGCTGACCCCGCAATCATCCCGAACCATCTAGAGACGTACCAGTGCCAATTGGATCCCACTTCATGTGGAGTTTGGACACTGGACCTCCTTGAGTATTTAAAGGCTCTGGCATGGAGAAGCTGGTGTTGGATCTATGATGATTGCAAATGTTGAGCTATTTTATGAGTTGCTCAGTAGCTCCTAGTTTTATAACCACAAATGAATGTAAAAGACTGTCGAAAGAACATTACTTATAATCTTACATTCCAGTGCTCATGTTAGTTCTCACTCTCCAGTGTTCTATATTGTTTAAAGATTTATAATCACACTATTAATATCACCCAAATGACGATGGGTTCTCCTTTTGAGTCTGGTTTCTATCAAGGTTTCTTCCTTATAACATCTAAGGGAGTTTCTCCTTGCCACAGTCGCTATGGCTGCTCATCAGGGATAAATACACATCATTCACCTTAACTTTTAAAATTCTGTAAAGCTGTTTTGAGACAATGTCAGTTGTGAAAAGCCCAAGAAATAAACTTGACTTGACTTGACTTGAGATCTGTTAATAGCTGATTAGTTAAATTAGGTGTGTTAGAAGGTAAAACACCAATATTTAAAGGATTAGGGGGTATTTCAGGACTAGGCTTTGAAACTCGAGTCCTTTCAGAACTGCACAGGTATCAGGAACTGTAAGCATTTTTACTTATTTTGCATACGACATTGTTAAGGTCTTTGCAATTATTTTCTATGAAACATCCACAGGATGGAGTCTATTTACACACACAATTTATTTTACACTCAGAAAAATTTGTGAATTTCCCTCAAGAAATAAACTGATCTACATTTCGATTTATGAGCCAAAGTAGGAAGCGCTAGTTCACTATTCTGAATGAAAGGTTGTAAGTTAAAAATCCAACTGGGGCCCTTGAGTAAGTCCCTACACCAGGAAGTGCCAGAGGGTTTCAGAATTCTGCTGATAGTTCCCTCTATTATTGCCCTCTGATCAGGGTTGTGTATCCTTACTTGCTTTGCTCGAAAAGTGCAGCTTTTGACACCATTGATCATACTATCCTCCTTGATAGACTAGAGAATCTTGTTGGAATAAAGGAAACATCTCTCCTGGCTTAGGTCTTGTCTGATTGATCGGACATGCCCCTCCTCTGCACATGTCCAAACCATCTCAATCTCGCCTCCCTAACCTTGTCACCAAAACATCCTACATGCGCTGTCCCTCTAATAAACTCATTTCTAATCTTGTCCATCCTCGTCACTACCAACGAAAACCTTAACATCTTCAGCTCTGCTACCTCCAACTCCGCCTCCTGTCTTCTACTCAATGCCACTGTCTCTAATCCATACAACATCGCAGGTCTCACCACAGTCCTATAAACGTTCCCTTTCATTCTTGCAGATACCCTTCTATCACAAATCACTCCTGTCACTCTTCTCCACCCACTCCACCCTGCCTGCACTCTTTTCTTTACTTCTCTATAACACTCTCCATTACTTTGCACTGTTGACCACAGGTACCTGAACTCCTCCACCTTCTCCACCTCTTCTCCCTGCAACCGTACCACTCCACTGCCCTCCCTCTCATTCACACACATGTACTCTGTCTTACTCCTACTGACTTTCATTCCCCTTCTCTCCAGCGCATATCTCCACCTCTCCAGGCTCTTCTCAACCTGCTCACTACTCTCACCACAAATCACAATATCATCCGCAAACATCATAGTCCACGGAGATTCCTGTCTGACCTCGTCCGTCAACCTGTCCATCACCACTGCAAACAGGAAAGGGCTCAGGGCCGATCCTTGATGTAGTCCAACCCTCACCCTGAACCAGTCTGTCGTTCCTACTGCACACTTCACTGCTGTCACACTGTCCTCATACATGTCCTGCACCACCCTTACATACTTCTCTGACACACCTGACTTCCTCATACAATACCACAACTCCTCTCTCGGCACCCTGTCGTACGCTTTCTCTAAATCTACAAATACACAATGCAATTCCTTCTGTCCTTCTCTATACTTCTACATCAACATCCTCAAAGCAAATAAGGCATCTGTGGTGCTCTTCCTCAGCATGAAACCATACTGTTGCTCACAGATGGTCACCTCTTCTCTCAGCCTGGCTTCCACTACTCTTTCCCATAACTTCATGGAGTGACTAATCAACTTAATTCCCCTGTAGTTACTGCAGGTCTGCACATCTCCCTTATGCTTAAAGATTAGTACCAGCACACTCCTTCTCCATTCCTCAGGCATCCTCCCACCTTCCAGAATCTTGTTAAACAATCTGGTTAAAAACTTCACTGCCATCTCCCCTAAACATCTCCATGCTTCTACAGGTATGTCATCTGGTCCAACCGACTTTCCACTCTTCATCCTCTTAATCGCTGCTCTCACTTCCTCCTTACTAATCCTATCTACATCCTGCTTTATCAACTCCACATCATCCAACCTTCTCTCTCTGATTTTCCTCGTTCATCAGCTGCTCAAAATACTCCCTCCACCTTCTCAACACACTCTCCTCACTAGTCAACACATTTCCATCTCCATCCTTTATTGCTCTAACTTGCAGCACATCCTTCCCAGCTCGGTCCCTCTGCCTGGCCAATCGGTATAAGTCCTTTTCTCCTTCCTTAGTGTCCAACCTCTTGTACAGCTCCTCATATGCCTTTTCCTTGGCTTTCGCCACATCCTCTTTACCTGCTGCCGCGTCTCCTTGTACTCCTGCCTATTTTTCTCATCACTCTGTCTATCCCACTTCTGTTTTGCCAACCTCTTTCTCCTTTTGCTCTCCTGCACTTCCTCATTCCACCACCACGTCTCCTTGTCTTGCTTTCTATTTCCAGATGTCACGCCAAGTACTTTTCTAGGTGCCTCCCTCATCACTTCTGCAGTAGTTGCCCAATCATCCAGCACCTCTTCACCACCACCAAACCCCTGTCTGACCTCTTCCCTAAAACTCACACTACACTCTTCCTCCTTCAGTTTCCACCATCTTATTCTTCTCTCAGTCCTCACTCTCCTCCTCTTCTTCTTCGCCTCCAAAACCATCCTACAGACCACCATCCGATGCTGTCTAGCTACACTGTCCCCTGCCAACACCTTACAGTCTCCAATCTCCTTCAGGTTGCATGTCCTGCATAGCACATAGTCCACCTGTGTGCACCTTCCCCCACATACGTCACCCTGTGATCCTCCTTCTTCTTAAAATAAGTGTTCACCACTGCCATTTCCATCCTTTTAGCAAATCTACCACCATCTGCCCTTCCACATTCCTCTCCTTAAAACCATACCTACCCATCACCTCCTCATCACCTCTGTTCCCTTTACCTACATGCCCATTAAAGTCTGCCCCAATCACCAATCGTTCTTTCGTAGGTACTCTATTTCTCTTTCCATCCACACCATGATAAAACAGTTTAAACCCATCTCCAATGCTCCTGGCCTTACTCCCTTTCCACTTGGTCTCCTGAACACACAACATATCTACCTTTCTCCTCTCCATCACATCAGCTACCTCTCTCCCTTTACCACTCATAGTACTAACATTTAAAGTACCAACCCGAACCTCCATTCTCCTACACTCCTACACTCTCTTCCAGACCTCTCTGCTTTGACGAAACCAATCTTTAACTCCTGGAATGTTCGAAGTCTCCAGATCTTGGGAATAGAGGTGGCTGACACCAGTGGCGGCTGGCCAATAGAGGGCGCTAGGGCGCCGCCCTCCCTGAACCACACACGCAAAATTATAATCATAAAAATTATTTAAATGTATATTTGTATGATGTAATATATTAGAAAATCATCTGTGGAAAATATTTTTTTTCACAATCACCATATGTCCTCTCTGTGTGCACCACTCAATTTCAGCTGAGGGGCAATCGAGAAATCGCCCAAAGGAGGGGGGTCTTTGTAGAATTTATTCAAATGCCTATTCAATATATAAATATATTCAAGATGTGACATAAAATTTAGCCAATCAGCGTCCTCAATTCTTATCTGCAATGGGCGATTTTTTTTGTCGCCCCCAAACTGCTCAAATGAGGGCTTGGCCAGTAGTGGCGCGATTTTCAATTAATGTTATGTGACAATGGCGGACTCGGGTGTAATTAGTTCCGGACATGAAAACTCTGTAAAATCTCTACTCCAATGCCCGTTTGAGAAGAAAACTTTGGCAGAAAAACTGAAGGTAAAAGAACTGGGTCCAGATCAGCCTGACCTCTTAATTAGACAGCAGACAAGCGAAAAGGGGAAGACGTACACGCGAAGCTACTCTTCACGTTTGTTACACCAAAAAGGCCTGGCTATGTGGGTGCGTTTCTGCTAACGCCTTATTTTGCTTTCCGTGCTTGCTGTTTAAAACAACTGGGGCAGATACAGCATGGACAGTTACGGGAGTGAGAGATATGAAGCACCTTTTTGAAAAAATAAGAAAACATGAGAACACCAGGGCACACATGGATAATTCTGTCAAACTAGCCATTTTGGGAAGAGTGAACATCGCTACTCAGTTAGACGACGGCCACAGGATTGCGATAAGAAAACACAATGCGGAGGTGGATAAAAACCGACATATTTTATCCAAGATAATTGATTGTGTTAAGTTTTGTGGGGCTTTTGAGTTGGCCTTGCGTGGGCACGACGAAACTGACTCGTCAGACAACCCTGGTATTTTTAGGGGTTTAGTGGATTTTGTTGCCTCACTAGACAATGTACTAGAGGAGCACCTTAAGACAGCAAACGTTTTTAAGGGCACATCGAAGACGGTACAAAATGAACTGTTGGACTCCATGCTATCAGTGATAAAGGATTACATTCTAGAGGAAGTAACTGCGGCTGATTTTATCGCCATTCAACCTGACGAGACGACTGACGTCTCCACCCGCTGTCAGCTGGTGCTTGTGCTACGTTACATGGATTCTAATAATAATATCCAAGAGCGTTTTTTTTAGTTCTTGACCATTCAGAACGCAAACGATGAGTCCATCGCTACAGCACTTCTGGACAGGCTAAGTACCATACTACCAAATGGACAAAAAAACAAAGTAATTGCCCAAACTTATGACGGGGCTACTGTAATGAGAGCAGCGAAAGATAATAGATGTGTACAAAAATGCTCACTACGTTCACTGTTATGAGCATCAGCTGAACCTCATCATACAGCAGGCGACATCACACATCCCCAGAATTGGAACTTTTTTTTCTGACCTTGGTGGATTTTCTGCCTTCTTCTCCAGGTCACATAAGCGAATCGCCGTGCTTGACCAAGTGGTTGCGCACAGACTTCCCAGAGCCTCTACAACACGTTGGAACTTTCAAAGTCGCGCTGTAAACACTCTGTATGAACACAAGGATGACCTTTTAAAATGTTTTCAGATCATCAGAGACTCAGGGAACTTTGATAACTCAACTGTTAGAGAGGCAGGGGGTTTTGTGAGGATGCTTGAAGATGAGGCTTTCTGTTTTTTCCTTGCATTGTTTCACAAGATCATGCCAAATGTAGACATGCTATTCAACCAGCTGCAGAAGAGGAACATCGACCCTGTCTACATTAAAGCAGCTGTCCAGGGATTCACAAACAACATGCAAGCAATCAGGTAAATGCCCTTGTTTACTATTGTCTGATAAAGCTGCTGTTGTTAGAAAGATTTGTTGTTAATTTTCATCTTTATTTTTTTTGGACCAGGGACTCAATCCCCTTTCTCTGTGGGGACAGTGCATCATCTGACCAGCAGCACCAGCCCAAAAAGCGACAGAGGACACTGGGACCAGGAGAACAACAGAGGCTAGCTACAGAGGTAACACACACATACACACAAAACATCAAAAGATGGCGTATAGATTATAATTCTAAAGAAAATGAAATAGTGTAATTATAGCTATATTGTAAATAATTGTGTGTGTGTGTGTGTGTGTGTGTGTGTGTGTGTGTGTGTGTGTGTGTGTGTGTATAGAAGCAACACATGCCATAATCTTGCTTCTGTGTGTAAGTGGATATAACATCTTTTAGTGACCAATAAAAGGAACTAATATCAGTCCAGTAGCATAAAAATAGCCACTGTATTACAATGTTAAGCACTAGTTTGACCAAATAGCAGTCAGCCAAACAGTAAACTTAACCAGTCTACTTTTTAATTGAACTAAAAAGATAGGTACTGTGTAGAAGGAAATAATTACATCACTAACTTTTAAGACTAGTCTAAGAAAACCATGTACAGTAAAACAGATGGGCCAAGTCTTCATAACCGTAGCAAAAAAGTGCTATCAGTCAAAAGTAGCCTAAAGTTTCTGTCATCCACACAAATGGGAAAATAAGTACTGTATTTTCCGGACTATAAGTCGCACTTTTTTTTTCATAGTTTGACTGGTCCTGCGACTTTTAGTCAGGTGCGACTTATTTATCAAAATTAATTTGACATGAACCAAGAGAAAACATTACCATCTCTAGCCGCGAGAGGGCGCTCTATGCTGATCAGCGTTCCTGTAGCATACCCCTGAAAACATAGAGCGCCCTCTCGCGGCTGTAGACGGTAATGTTTTCTCTTGGTTCTTAGTTCTAAATAAATGCGACTTATATGTTTTTTCCTCGTCATGACGTATTTTTGGACTGATGCGACTTATACTTAGGTGCGACTTATAGTCCGAAAAATACGGTACATAATATACTTAATTGTAGCAGAAAATGGGTTGTTTTATTGATTGAAATGCTACTGTAGACCTTGTTTTGTTTAGAAAACGAATAGCAAAATCAGAAGTAAACACTGTAAAATACAATGATGAATGTTATGTTCACGCAGAATAATTTTAATTAAAAATGTTTTACAGGTATGTGATACCATCCTGATTCATACCAAGGAGCGGTTCTCCTTTACCCAGCACCTCGTCAGTGCAACATTGCTGCATGGAGAATTGTTTCCTGAATCAGCACTTGAAACAACAGTGGAGGCATACCCCATGCTGAACAAGGCCAAGCTCAAAACAGAACTGTCCCTCATCTATGAGAACCCTGAGTTTGGGGTTGGCAGTGGTGCCGTGCCTCTGTCAGTCTTCTCAAGATCATAATCACCACACATATGACAACAGCAGAGTCAGAGAGGTGCTTTTCTACTTTGAAGAGGATCAAGACTTTCCTAAGAAATACAATGACCCAGGATCGCCTTAATGCTTTGGCAATGCTTTCGATTGAGAAGAAACTCTTCAGAGACATTCCTGACTTCAATAAGAAAGTCATTGAGAAATTTGTCAATCAGAAGGAGAGGAGAGCAAAATTCCTGTACAAATAAGTAAATGCAGGTTTTTTCACCACATTGATTTTCTTGTACATGTTATCCTCAGAGTCATGGAAGTATCCAGAATTTAACTGCGACTTCAGAGATTAACCGTTCAGAGATGCTTTAATGAATAAACATGTGACCAGATGTTCTTAAACTGTGTCTGCATTTCAATAAATCATATTGCAGCGCTTGCTGAAATTGTTTGCTGTGCCAGTGTGCCACTTAAGAAAATTTTCACCAGCCGCCACTGGCTGACACCCCAAAACACAATGGAATGGGGTGAGATTGAAAGATAAATAAGTCATAGAGTTCAGGGGGTATTTAGCCCATGTAAGAAATTCATTCCACATATGTTGTTCTTTACAACAGTATGTCCTTAAGAACCATCCTAACTTCTTTTTAACCCGTTCTGCTTGACCATTTGATTAGGGGGTGGTGTCCAGATTTTAGGCTGACATTTATTCCTAGAAGGGTGCAGAAAAAAATACCATACTCGCAAGGTAAACCAAGTTCTTCTGTCCAAGACTATGTCTTCTGGCAAGCCTATGATCATCATAGACACCAACTCTTCCATTACAAAGCCTTTAAATTCAAAGAGGTCCTATGTCCAAACTTTACATGAAGTGGTATACAAATGGTGCTGGTACCTCTCTGAATGGTTCAGGATGTTTGCTAGGTTTGCATCTACTTCTTTGAATATCATGATATAATCTTCATGAAGTAGGACAGAACTGGAGCTGGCGTAACCTTGGGATGCATCAGGATGGGTAGAGAAAGAAAAGCAGTGAAGAGGAATTAGTGTAGCTGCTGTTCATAATGTGTATTTGATCAGATGTACTGGAGCACAAGGTTATGATATGTAATGTGTGTTATATGTAGATCTTGCTAAAAAAAAGGCTTCAATGGCTTTAATCTGTGCTTAAACTGGGAGTGTGTCCAAGCCCTGAACACTGTTAAGAAAAAGTTTAGGAGCTAAATGTGAAAATGCTCTACTGCCTTAAGTGGACTTTGATATTCTAGAAACTACTAGAAATCCAGGGTTTTAAGATCTCAAGGAGCATGACGGATAGTAGCGTGTTAGAAGGCCGGATAGTAACATGGTAGCCAAACCTTTTAGGGCTTTGTATGTAAGTTGCAATAGTTTGTAGTCAATTCGAAACTTAACAGGTAGCTAGTGTAGTGATGATAGGTTTGGGGTTATATATGGTCATATTTTCTCAACCTTGTGACAACTCTGTCTGAGAACTAGTATCGCAGTGTTTCCCTGTGAGTTTGGAAGGTTCATGATAAAGTCCATGAGGGTGCTGACGTGGTGTTCGGACTTGCACACAAACAGAGCATTGTTTGACATATCTCCTAATGTCATTTACTATTGTGGGCCACCAGAATGCCCCTTGGATGATAATGATGGTGCAATTTATCCCAGGGTTCCCGGTACTGCACAAGGTGTGTACCCATTCCATTATTCTGAATCTATGGGCAGCAGGAACGTACTGTTTGTTAGGAGGGCAGTCCGGTGAAATGGTTACTTGTGCTTGTGCTCTTCTAATCTCCTCTATGATATCCCACCTAATTGGAGCAATGACGATAAAGGGCGGGAGGATGGGTTCTGGTACTGGTGGCTTGTCCAAGGTGTCATGGTGGCGTGAGAGCACATCCGCTTTGCTATTCTTGGTGCCTGGGAGGTAGGACACTGTAAAATTAATAGTGTGAAAAATAATTCCTGTTGGGCATGGTGGGGATTTATTCGCTTGGTCTTCTTAATGTACTTTAGGTTTGATTATCCATTTGATGATCCGTGTTGGGCCACCTCCAGCCAGTGTCTCCACTCGTCTAGTGCTTCTTTAATAGAGAACAACTCCCGGTTACCGACATCATAGTTGCTTTTGGCAAAGGATAGTTTCCTTGAAAAGTAAGCACAGGGGAGGTGTTTGCTGATGTTGCCCTGACATTAAGAGAGATCACCAGTGGTGCAGCTACAGTACTGAAGTTACGAATAAACCATCAGTAGAAATTTGCAAAACCTATTAACATATCCCAAGATGTTTATGAGGTCTTTGTGAAAATCACATTTCTCAGCCTTGACTACAAGCTGATGCTGTAATAGTCAGCTTAGGACTTTACATGCATGGTTGACATGCAGTTCATAGTTCTTGGAATAGATCAAGGTGTCGTCAATATACACAATGGCAAAAAAGTTCAACATGTCTCAGAATATTTCATTCATAAAAGCTTGAAATGCTGCAGGAGCATTTGTGAGGCCATATGGCATGATTCTGTACTCATAGTGCCCCCTGATGGTGTGAAAAGCTGTTTTCCATTTGTTCCCCTCCTTAACACTTATCAAATTATAGGCACTTCGCAGGTCCAATTTAGTGGAGTTATTTGGGGACGACCGGTACTAGGGGAAGTGGATACGGGTAACGTACATATAGTTCAGGCCTCAGTAATTGATGCATGGTCGTAACCCTCCATCTTTTTATCCACAAAGAAAAATCCTGCTGCCGCCAGTGATGTGGATAGACGAATAAAAACAGCTATGAGTGCTTCATCAATATAGTCCTCTATGGCTTGATTTCTGGTATGGACAAAGGATATATCTGTCACAGAGGTGGGGGACATATTTGGGAGCAATTCAATGGCACAGTGCCATGGTTGGTATGGTGGGAGTACAGTGGCCAGTTCCTTATTGAAAGCCTTCGTTAGGTTGTGGTATTCCTTGGGTACAGCTGTGTGCACAAGGCAAGTAGGACTTTTTACAGTTGTAGAAAGGCATGGGAGGCAAATTTTTTTGTCCATGCAATGTTCGAGGCAGTACGAGTCAGAGTTATTTATGTTTCCGGGAAATCTTGGGATCATGTACTTGGAGCCAGGGGAAGCCTAGTATGATGGGGTTAGAAGGTGGTATATTGACAAATAGGTGGATTTTTTCCGTGTGAAACAATCCCACCCGTAGGGTTATCAGTGTGGTTTGGTGCGTGATGTAGCCATCACCTATTGGGCGATTATCCACAGGAGTAATTCTTAAGTTGATGGCGGATCCCGAGTCTATGAGGGAAGAGAAGGTGTGTACTCCATTGGTGCATAGCAGCTGCATGGGTTATATAAGTATGTATGTACAAGAATTCAGGCTCACATTATACTGACGAGGTCAAAGTTTCTCCGGACATGAAGCACAGCAAAGACCCTCCTGTCTGCAGTGAAAACAAAGTTTGAGTTAGAGTCAACGTTGACATTCTTTGGAGAGACCCATGTCCTGCCTAGCTGCATGGATATGGTATTGACTCTACATTGGTTAAAAGGGGAAGGAGCTGTCGTGTGGGATGCTGGTTGCAGATGAGGTTATCGATTTCACTTTAGGGCAAACTGTCTTGTTCTTGGTGTGAAATATTTAATAGCCATGTCACTGCATGAAGAAGAATTCACTATGTTTTTTCATAGTACTGATTTTGATTTTATTTCATTACAGTATTTTGCTGAATAGTGTCACGTCCTTCCCACTCTCAACTGCCATCTACCGGTCAATAATAACATATAAATGAAATGTATATTACACAATAGATTATTATACTATTTACTTATAAATGAAAATTAATTTAAAAATTAACAAAATTAAGTACATTTACTGTTGATGCACCAGAATAAATCTCCAGGGTACACTGAGCCACAAATTATGTTATTACTAAGCAAATTATTTTTGTTTTATTTTTTCACTTTCTGGCTGAGCTTTTCTGCACACAGTGGGGCAAAAATGTGTTTAGTCAGCCACCATAAAGTTCTCCCACTTAAAAGGATGAGAGAGGCCTGTAATTTTTTATCATAGGTACACTTCAACTATGAGAGACAAAATGGGGAGAAAAAAAATCCAGAAAATCACGATTTCTGGCTCTCACAGACCTGTAACTTCTTTTTTAAGAGGCTCCTTTGTCCTCCACTTGTTACCTGTATTAATGGCACCTGTTTGACCTTGTTATCAGTATAAAAGACACCTGTCCACAACTTCAAGCAGTCAGACTCCAAACTCCACTTTGGCCAAGACCAAAGAGCTGTCAAAGGGCACCAGAAACAAAATTGTAGACCAGCACCAGGCTGGGAAGACTCAATCTGCAATAGGTAAGCAGCTTGGTGTGAAAAAATCAACTGTGGGAGCAATTATTAAAATGGAAGACATACAAGACCACTGATAATCTCCCTCGATCTGGGGCTCCACGCAAGATCTCACACTGTGGGGTCAAAATGATCACAAGAACGGTGAGCTACTGTGAAGCATTCGGGTGGAAACATCATGCTTTGGGGCTGTTTTTCTGCCAAGGGACCAAGATGACTGATCCTTGTAAAGGAAAGAATGAATGGGGCCATGTATTGTGAGATTTTGAGTGAAAACCTCCTTCCATCAGCAAGGGCATTGAAGATGAAACATGGCTGGGTCTTTCAGCATGACAATTCAGCATTTCAAGGTCCTGGAGTGACCTAGCCAGTCTCCAGATCTTAACCCCAATGAAAATCTTCGAAGGGAGTTAAAAATCCGTGTTACCCAGCGACAGCCAAAAAACATCTCTGCTCTAGAGGAGATCTGCAGTAAGTCAAAACTATCGTTAGTTGAAGATAGTACTATGATTATGACAGCCTTTTTTTGGCTTCATGCTGATTTATAATTTTACTACTGATCCAGCATCAAGATGTTAGTGCTGCTCATGAAGTAGAGGGGCAATGATTTGCTAACAGGTAAAGAGGGATGTGGCGAAAGCCAAGGAAAAGGCATATGAGGGGCTGTATAAGAAGTTGAACACTAAGGAAGGAAAAAAGGATTTGTACCGATTTGCCAGGCAGAGGGACAGAGTTGGGAAAGATGTGCTGCAACTTAATGCAATAAAGGATGGAGATGGAAATGTGTTGACTAGTAAGGAGAGTGTGTTGAGAAGATGGAGGGAGTATTTTGAGCAGCTGATGAATGAGGAAAATGAGAGAGAGAGAGAAGGTTGGCTGGTGTGGAGTTGGTGAAGCAGAGAAGGGTGAAGAGTGGAAAGTCAGTTGGACCAGATGACATACTGGTAGAAGCATGGAGATGTTTAGGTGAGATGGCAGTGGAGTTTTTAACAAGATCGTTTAACAGGATTTTGGAAGGTGAAAGGATGCCTGACAAATGGAGAAGGAGTGTGCTGGTACCGATCTTTAAAAACAAGGGGGATGTGCAGACCTTCACTAACTACAGGGGAATTAAGTTGATCAGTCACACCATGAAGTTATAGGAAAGAGTAGTGGAAGCCAGGCTGAGGCCATCTGTGAGCAGCAGGATGGTTTTATGCCGAGGAAGAGCACCACAGATGCATTATTTGCTTTGAGAATGTTGATGGAGAAGTATAGGGAAGGTCAGAAGGATTTGCATTGTGTGTTTCTGGATTTATAGAAAGCGTACAACAGGGTGCCAAGAGAAGAGTTGTGGTATTGTATGAGGAAGTCAGGTGTGTCAGAGAAGTATGTGAGGGTGGTGAAGGACATGTATGAGGACAGTGTGACAGCAGTGGAGTGTGCAGTAGGAACGACAGACTAGTTCAAGGTGGAGGTTGGACTGCATCAAGGATCAGCTCTGAGCCCGTTTCTGTTTGCAGTGGTGATGGACAGGTTGAAGGATGAGGTCAGACAGGAGTCTCCATGGACTATGATGTTTGTGGATGATATTGTGATTTGTGGTGAGAGTAAGGAGCAGGTTGAGAAGAGCCTGGAGAGGTGGAGGTACGCACTGAAGAGAAGGGGAATGAAAGTCAGTAGTAGTAAGACAGAGTACATGTGTGTGAATGAGAGGGAGGGCAGTGGAGGGGTGCAGTTGCAGGGAGAAGAGGTGGAGAAAGTGATGGAGATTGTGTTAGAGAAGTGAAGAAAAGAGTGCAGGCAGGCTGGAGTAGGTGGAGAAGAGTGATAGCAGGAGTGATTTGTTTTGAGAGCTGAGGTTATTGTTGGGAGTGGCGAGAATAGACAGGATTAGAAAGGAGTTTATTAGAGGGACAGAGCATGTAATACATTTTGGAGACAAGGTGAGGGAGGCGCGATTGAGATAGTTTGGACATGTGCAGAGGAGGGACACGGAGTATATCGGTAGGAGAATGCTAAAGATGGAGCCGCCAGGAAGGAGGAAAAGGGGAAGAGAAAGGAGGCGGTTTATGGATGTGGTAAGTAAAGACATGCAGGTAGATGGGTTGAAAGAGGCAGATGTGGAGGACAGGGGGGTATGGAGACATATGATCCGCTGTGGCGACCCCTAATGGGAGACGCCAAAAGAAGAAAAAGACATGGCGTTGAAGTACGGCAAAGAAGCCATGTTGGTTCATTAGGCTTATTGACTGATTGCAGGCGTGAAAACGGATAGCTCAGTGGGTCAGGTGTTTTCTTTTAAGGTTTTCTGATCAGCAGGTCCCCACAAGGTTGGTGGTTCAAGCCATGACATCGCGAAGGTAAAATGTTTATTTCTCTTTTGAAATCTAATAGTTTGTCTACTTTGTGACATTAAAATGTGAAATTATTTGTTAATTAAAGAGACCTGTTCAAATGATTGCTTTATTTATTTGTCTTTTGTAAAATAATTGTTCGGTCTACTTTTAATATGAGTTACATGGTGTTGAAGTATGGAGAAGAGGCCATGGTGGTTCATTAGGCTTATTGATTGCTTGCAAAATTCAGAAGTGGTAGCTCAGTGGGTTAAGCTGTTGGTTTACCGATTAGCAGGTCCCCACAAGGTTGTAGGTTCAATCCCCAGTATTGCCAAGATGAAATTTTCTTTTCTATTTTGAAATATAATAATTTGTCTACTTTGTGACATTAAATTGTGAAACTATTCGTTAATTACATAGATCTGTTCAAAATATTGCTTTATTTATTTGTCTTTTGTGGAAGTCTTGTTTGGCCTACTTTTAATTCGAGTTACATGGTGTTGAAGTATGGCACAGAAGCCATGTTGGTTCATTAGGCTTATTGACTGCTAGCACTAGTCAGAAGGGATAGCTCAGTGGATTAAGCTGTTGGTTTACCGATTAGCAGGTCCCCACAAGGTTGTGGGTGCAAGCACCAGGATTGCCCAAATATATTTTTCCTTTCGCTTTTGAAATCTAATAGTTTGTCTACTTTGTGACATGAAATTGTGAAACTATTTGTTAATTACAGAGACCTGTTTAAAATATTGCTTTATTTATTTGTCTTTTGTGCAAGTCTTGTTTGGCCTACTTTTAATAATAGTTACATGGTGTTGAAGTATGGCAAAGAAGCCATGTTGGTTCATTAGGCTTATTGACTGCCCTCACAAGTCAGAAGTGATAGCTCAATGGATTAAGCTTTTTGTTTACCAATTAGCAAGTCCCCACAAGGTTGTGGGTTCAAACCCCACTATTGCCCAGATATATTTTTTCTTTCTCTTATGATATCTAATAGTTTGTCTACTTTGTGACATTAAACTGTAAAACTATTTGTTAATTACAGAGATCTGTTCAAAATATTGCTTTATTTATTTGTCTTTTGTGAAAGTCTTGTTTGGCCTAATTTTAATTCGAGTTACATGTTGTTGAAGGATGGCAAAAAAGCCATGTTGGTTCATTAGGCTTATTGACTGCAAGCCCAAGTCAGAAGTGGTAGCTCAGTAGGTTAAGCTGTTGGTTCACCGATTAGCAAATCCCCACAAGGTTGTGGGTTCAAGACCCTGTATTGCCAAGATAAAATTTCATTTCTTTTTTGAAATCTAACAGTTTGTCTACTTTGTGACATTAAATTGTGAAACTATTTGTTAATTACAAAGACCTGTTCAAAATATTGCTTTATTTATTTGTCTTTTGTGAAAGTCTTGTTTGGCCTACTTTTAATTTGAAGTACATGGTGTTGAAGTATGGCAAAGAATCCATGTTGGTTCATTAGGCTTATTGACTGCTTGTACACGTCAGAATTGGTAGCTCAGTGGGTTAAGCTGTTGGTTTAACAATTAGCAGGTCCCCACAAGGTTGTAGGTTCAAGCCCCAGTATTGCCAAGATAAAATTTTCCTTTCTCTTTTGAAATCTAATAGTTTGTCTACTTTGTGACATTAAATTGTGAAACTATTTGTTAATTACAGAGACCTGTTCAAAATATTGCTTTATTTATTTGTCATTTGTGAAAGTCTTGTTTGGCCTGCTTTTAATTTGAAGTACATGGTGTTGAAGTATGGCAAAGAAGCCATGTTGGTTCATTAGGCTTATTGACTGCTAGTATAAGTCAGAAGTGATAGCTCAGTGGGTTAAGCTGTTGGTTTACCGATTGGCATGTCTCCACAAGGTTGTGGGTTCAAACCCCAATATAGCCCACATATATTTTTCTTTCTCTTTTGAAATCTAATAGTTTGTCTACCTTGTGACATTAAACTGTGAAACTGTTGGTTATTTACAGAGACCTGTTCAAAATATTGCTTTATTTATTTGGTTTTTGTGAAAGACTTGTTTGGCCTACTTTTAATATGAGTTACATTGGGTTGAAGTTTGGAAAAGAAGCCAGGTTTGTTCATTAGGTTTTTTGACTGCTTGCACCAGTGCTAAGTGGTATTTCAGTGCGTAAGGTATTGGTTTTCTGATCAGCAGATCCCCACAAGTTTGGGGGTTCAAGGTTGTAGCTCATTGGTGAGTACTGGAACCAAAGAATCCTCTTTATTGAACACAGACACTGGACCGTCTTCTACATCTGACAAACATGACAGTGGAGAATCATCTTCACCTGTAAATTAAAATGTGAATGTCATGATGCTGAAGAAGAAAACAGTTGGAAGCAGTTCACAGTGTTGCAGGCTTGAATGAGTAGACAAGCACTTACAAAACACTCTCTTTAGCACTGAAGTTTGGGCACAACCTCAAGAAGATGGCAAACATTATTAAATGTGAGGCGATGATGTCAGGTGATAAGAACACCCTTAGCAATGTTCAAGCCTTCAAACAAATCTGCAAAATTAAACGGAGTGAGTGTGTCTCATCCCAGGCCCTCTGAAATTCAAGCGAGGCAAAGTTGAACTCTCTGCAACTTCTTCCCATTGCTTAAGATGTGAAAAAAGATCACAAGCACTGAGTCACTTTAGATGATCAGACATTATTCGTCAGATTGCTCGAAGTTGCTGAAGCGTTATCCTCCACTAGACTGAGAAAGCACATTGCCACTATGTCCAAGGTCCTTAATTCGAAAGACAATGAAATGGATGACCTTGCTGACTTTTTAGGAACCGACATCAGGGTGCATTAGCAGTACTACAGGCTACCTGAAGGTACATTACAGCTGGAGAAGATAAGTAAAGTTCTTCTAGCCATGGAGAGAGGACACTATCTCAATTTATAGAAAGGAATCTAGATGAGTTCATGAGTTTTAGATGATTAACAGGAACACCACTGTTGGTTATAGATTATTTGATGGATGTAGCAGTTTAAAAATATTTTTCCACTAATTAGCTATAATCATTTTCTCTGTGGTTGCTGTGTTTACTAGAGAGAGTACTGATGGACAGTGAAGGATCAGACTCTGAAAACGATGCTTTACCTCCACCCTCAAATTCTGCAGGTATATAGCCAGCTAATGTAGGGAATTATGGGAAAGCTAGAGGTGAAATTATATGTTATGAGTCACTTTAATCACAATTACTAATTACTTATATTTTATTTAGGATCTTCACAAAACCCACAGAGAAAGTGGTTACAGAGGAGATCCAGGCTGTGGAATAGAATCTAATGGACTACATCAGTTCTGGCAAGGTTCCTGGTAAAGGCCAGTGCATGGAGTGCATTGAAAAATCCCCAGCAGCACTTCAAGGGAGAGGTTGGGATTTTATGTAAAAAATCGCATTGATTCCATGAAGCAAAAAATTTAAAGGTGAAAAGACTTTAATGGATGTTTTATATATATATATATATATATATATATATATATATATATATATAAAAATAAAAATATTTGTAAAATTCAGTGGGTGCGGCTTATATATGGGTGTGCTTTATAGTCCGGAAATATTTGTTCTATGAAATTGTGTTCATTTATTTCCAACAGTCTATTCCCTTCATTTCGTAGCGTTTCTCTTGGCTGGGCCTTCAGAATCAGTACTGCTGTCCTTTTTATTTTAGTCTCTATTAGCAATGGATCTGTTTCTTTAACTAATCAGATTTCAAATTTAGCCTCACAGGGCCAGCATTTTTCCGTCCTCTGATTGGTTGGTCACAGAGAAAGTTCGACCAGCAAACACGTCTGTGGTGCTCTGCACACATTAATACATCTGAGTTAGACTTTTTTTATGCCTACGGAGGAAGAGAAATTCATTTGGTCTCGGACATAGTTAAAAATCCATTTTCAAAAAAACACTGGCTTACAGCCTTTGAGGAGCGGTGCAAATTATGAGTATGCATCTCTGGTGAGTAGATTGTATTTTATTAAAATGTTTAATGTTTTTGTCATCATTAGACAAATATTGATTCTTAACTGCTCCAGATGATGTAGGTGGCACAGTTGTGAGTGTAGTGGGGTTGAAGAGAGTTTCTGATAGGGTGATGAACGTGAAGCTGGACGTTAAAGGGGTGATGATAAATGTAATCAGTGCCTATGCTACACAAGTAGGTTGTGAGATGGAGGAGAAGGAGTGAATTCTGGAGTGAATTAAATGAAGTGGTGGAGAGTTTAGGAAGATTGGTGATTGAGGCAGACTTCAATGGCCATGTTCGTGAAGGGAAAAGAGGTGATGAGGAGGTGATGGGTAGGTATAGCCTATGAGGAATGTGGAAGGGGGGTAGATGGTGCTTTGCTAAAAAAATGGAAATGACAGGGGTAAATACAAAAAGAAGGAGATAAAGCATAGGGTGACGTATCAGAGTGGAGGAAGGTGCACAAGGGTTGACTTCATTCTATAAAGGAGATGCAACCTGAAAGGAACTGGAGACTGTAAGGTGTTGGCAGGGTACAGTGTAGCTAGACAGCATCGGATGGTGGTCAGTAGGATGGTTTTGGAGGGAGGTGAAGAAGAAGAGGAGGAAGAAGAAGAGAGTGAAGACTGAAAAAAGAATAAGATAGTTAAAGTGATAAGGGAGGCAACTAGAATGGTTCTTGGTGTGACATCTGGAAACAGAAGGAAGGCAAAGAGACATGGTGGTGGAATAGGGAAGTACAGGAAAGCAGGAAAGAGAAAGAGTTTGGTACAACAGAGTGATGAGAAAAGTAGTGAGGAGTACAAGGAGATGCGGCAGTAGGTGAAGAGAAATTGGGCAAAAGCAAAGGAAAAGGCATATGAGGAGCTGTATGACCCTTTTCTGTTTGCAGTGGTGATAGACAGGTTGACGGACGAGATCAGACAGGAGCATGGGCGTAAATCCCGGGGGGACGGAGGGGACATGTCCCCCCATCCAAAAAAAAATATTTAAAACATATCGCACTCTCTATTGTGAAAAAAAAATGTATGCATACCTAAATAATTGTGTAAGTAGAAAAAAAAACGCAATAAATGCATTTAGAAACAGTTGAGTTCCCCCTCCCCTTCCTCACAGTGGTTTGACCCACTGCCTGCTTTCCCAGTTCATCTCACCTATTCTACACACACGAGTCAGGTGTGTGGCTGCGGCTTAATTAATGTACAAATCTATTAAGTAGGATATTTTATCCACTTTAAATAAAGCGATTCTCTTTAATCTAGTTAAATGTAGTTACTCATTCATAAATAAGTTGCGGCAAAAATGCTGATTACCGATGTAATTTTCCATGAATCTGCTCTATTAGCTATTAAAATATGACTTATCTAGTGAACGTTAGCTTGTTTACAATAGCTTGTAGCATAGTGCACTGACACTAACACGCCAAAGCCGTTTCCCATGCAGTGTTTTATTTGGGACGACTTGGCATAATGTTAATTTAACATTAACGGACACAATTAGCATATTGTTTATCTGTGCATTTACTAAATGAGCACTGTGCTACGTCCGAACTGACCCCACTTTATTATTTTGTATAATCAATTTCTATTCTGTTCTTAAGTGTCTTAATTAATTTTAAATAAAATTGTAAACCTCTTTTTAATTCCTTGTTTTTATTGTTGTGATTATTTTTTTATGATACTTTTTACTTTCTTTATGTAAAGCACTTTGAAATGTGCTACAGTATAAATAAACTTGCAGTGTCATAGACTAGATAAAATGACGGAGAAAAGGAAAATGGACATAAAATATTTTTTTTTCAGTGCACCTAAACCATATCTTTATAAGTACAATTTGACTGTATTATTTGTATCCCCTTAAAAAATTGCTTATGAAAATTTTTTATATTTATTTATTTCTGTTTGGCCATTTTGTTTGCTGTGTGATTTTTCCCTGATCAGAAAAGACACCACAGGCATCGTAGATCGCATGGGAAACCTCTCCAAGAAATAATTTTGAATTACGGTTAAACTAATAAAAGCAGTATGTACTGAAGTAACAATGACAAGATAAAAAAATAAGTGATTATACCTAACCTTGTTTTTTAAGTTGTTTTTTGTAATACAGTGTGTGGCAACTTCCACTGCTTATTATCCTATTGTCTTAGAAGGGCATTGTGTACATTGATGTATTTCTGTTGCTTTTTATGTCAATTCAGTAACAAATTTTTTTTAGAAGAAATGCTAAAAAATGGGAAATGTTTAGGAATGTGAGCACAAAGTTCACTGTGCTATTTGAGGAGGAGGAGCAGTGTCTTGTAGCGACAGAGAGAGAGAGAGAGAGAGAGAGAGAGAAAACACACTAGACAAAATACTCCTTCACTTCTCTTGACACACAGACTGCTGAAGATGCTGCTTGTGTAATTTTTTGATTGCACATCAACTGCAAGGTGAGTTATTTATCTGTTTTATTTATCTTTGTCTGTGTTGTTTTAAATGTAAGCTAGAGTGGTATTATATCTTTGAACTATGTTAGTGAGGATTTCAGATTTTAATCTGTGTGCATTGATGTAACAAGTGTATTTATGGCATGAGGTTGAAAGACACAGTGATACAAAGAGATTCACACCAATAGATACTGTTTTATGAACCAGATATTGCTAGGTTATTTAGAGGAGGAGAAACGACATCACTGTAGAGATGTTTGTTTGTTTGAAATTAAAAATGGAGCAGGAATTAAGTTGGAATCAGGCACTCAGCAGGCAGAGGATTAGTATGTGTTGATATTGGGATCCAGGATGAGTCACAGGTGTTCAGTGTGGTGAAAAGATGAGAAGCTGAAACATAATGGACTAATATAAGACATCATTTTTGCTTGCATTAACCATAGCTCTTTGCTTTATTTGGACTTCATTATAGAAAAGTGACATTTTGTGTGACAGGCAAGTTGAATTGCTGAACACTACACTGTGACTTACTTTTCACAGTTAAAAGGATAACATATAGGAATCATTTTATGATTCATATTTTCATGCAGTTTAAAATGAATTTGTTCTCAATCATATAGGAATGTGTGAAGGAAGCGGATGGCAGAAATCTGTTACACATTACTATTTCAGTGACCATTTCAAATGCAATTTCAGTGATTGTGATTGTGGTTTCTGGTGTTTCTTGATAATAAAAATTGTTATATGTTTTAGAAAGCTAACATCTTGCCTACATTATATGGTTGGAAACTTTAAATTTAGCTTTGGTTCATTAATCAAACCTTTTAACTTAAAAAAATTGCTTCATCCTGGGTAGCAATGTTGTAGTTGTGCACACACATTCACACTCACTCACATCTAGGAGCAGCTTATTGTACCCAGTCCACCTACTGGCATTATATTTGGAGGTGGTCCAGACAACTCGCTTTTAGGAGATTGTTGTTAGTTAGATGTTGTTTGTTAGATGTGGTTAATTAGCCTTAGTGAACGAGTTTACCAGCTTCTTATTTCAGGCAGAAGATGTTTATACTTTTACTTTACTTTGTTCTTTAACATTTTTGAAAGTAAAACAATAATCAAGTAAATGTTCTTTTACTTGATTGATGTATTTTCATATATTTATCACAAATGGACAAAACTTTAAGCATTTTTTTTAAGTTGCTTCATTTTGTTTTCTTCCTGATACCATTTTTATTTGCTTGTCATTTCTATACCAGCAATGTTGCATAACTGCAATTTATTGATAACTAAATAAAAGGTGATGCTGAACAAAGATTAGAATACTGGGTATCAGATGTACAGCTCTAATGCGAGGACCACCAAATCAAACCAGGTGTACCACGTTAAAAATCATTATATCAAATAAATAATACGTCAGTTGGAGCTAGTGTCATTTTCTTTTTCTTTTTTACACCATCATTACCATTAGTATTGCAGATGACAGCCACAATTCAAAGTAAATTTTGTGGATTTTGGATAATGTGTACTTTTTCTTACTTTTTTTTAAAAAACAGGTGTGCAAGAATCTGACATGATGAGTCTATTCACTGACTGCCTCTCAGTTTAAAGCTCTATTTTTTAGCAGTGAAAGATCCTCAAGTCACAAAATGAACACATCACCGTGGCAATCACCTATTCCAAACTCCTCCTTCTCATCTATCAACAGTTATGAGTCCAACAAGTCTGAATCAGGAGTATCAGAAAATTGCAAACAGGTCCACATTGCCCCTGAGTTTTTCCTCACACTAGGCTTGCTTAGTCTGTTAGAGAACATCCTTGTTATTCTTGCCATCGTCAAGAACAAGAACCTTCACTCTCCCATGTACTTTTTCATCTGCAGTCTGGCTTTGGCAGATATGTTAGTTAGTGTATCCAATGCATGGGAGACTTTAGTAATCCATCTTCTGGCTAACAGGAGGTTAGTTGTGGAAGATCACTTTATCATGCATATTGATAATTTGTTTGACTCTTTTATCTGCATATCTGTGGTGGCGTCCATGTGCAGTTTATTAGCTATTGCCGTGGACCGCTACATCTCTATATTTTATGCCCTCCACTACCACAGCATTATGACTATAAAGCGAGCGTGCATGATTATTGGTAGCATCTGGAGCTTCTGCACTCTTTGTGGAATTGTCTTCATTATTTACTCTGACACAACACCAGTGGTGGCTTGTCTGGTGGCTATGTTTTTGGCCATGCTGCTTTTAATGGCATCTCTCTACAGCCACATGTTCCTGCTAGCTCGATCCCATGTCAGGCGCATGGCATCGCTGCCTGGGTACAATGCCTCCACCCAGCAGCGAGCCAGCTTGAAAGGAGCCCTCACTCTTACCATTCTTCTGGGTATCTTCATTGTGTGTTGGGTGCCATTCTTTCTCCACCTCATCCTTATGATCTCCTGTCCAAAGAACCTGTACTGCATCTGTTTCATGTCCCACTTTAACATGTATGTGATTCTCATCATGTGTAACTCTGTAATCGATCCTCTGATCTATGCACTGAGGAGCCAGGAGATGAGGAAGACTTTTAAGGAGATTCTCTGCTACTATAACCTTTGTAGAATCTCTATCTTCAACAGTAAATACTGAAAAAAAACCCCATTAAATTAACTCAATCCTAAAAACGTTAAAACAAAACTGCTTAATAAAACACTATACATCCATCATCATCCAGCTGGGAGACATGCAGAATGTAAAACAGGAATGCACAGAATAAAAGTCAAAATCTCAATGGAGATCATTTTGAAACTGGATTTTGCTTTTATACCACTGTACCTTTAAGAGTTGTCTTTTGCTAAGAGAGTCTGTTTAATTACTCCATGTAAGATTGAAGACAATCAGTCATACCGTATACTCATAAAAAAGATTTTATTGAAATATTTGACTCACATCTCAATGAACTAAGCCACATTACAGCAACTAGCTAAATATTAGATGCTATGCAGATAGCTAGGTGTAATATTGGCTTGCTGTAGCAAAGGCAATCCAAAGAAACACCTTACTTTATTTCAGTGTTAGTAAGTAGTGTGAGTAATTAAAGTAACAAAACTCTCACATACTCTCAGACCCATATGAGTGAGTAAGCTACAGAAAGGCAGCTAGAGGAAGTGCTAACAGTGAGAAAAATAATACTATCACTTATTTCTTATTGAGACCACAAGACGAAAGGTCAGCACCCTGCATTTACTAAACAATGAAAATTGTTAGAAGTAAAAAACAAAAGTCTAATGTACAAGCAGTTAAACAATAAGATTGAGTGCTGAGTGTATCAACAGGAAACCATTATCTCCTTAACATTACCCAATTTTCAGTTCAGTTCTTTCTTCTAAACATCACATAATGTATACACTGACATAATAATATACAGTACTGAGTTTTCATGAAAATATTTAATTAACCTCATCTTCTGAAGTCTGTTGTGTGAAAACCACATGACCAAGACAGAGAATTTCTTTCATTATAGCATTATTTAGTAAAATTACTTTTTTATATAAATATATCAGTAATACTTCTTAATACTTCTTAATACTGTAATACATGTCTTTATGCACACTTCCTGTTTAAAGTTTTTATTGTGACTGCTTTCTATTACTACTACTTTTTTCAAGCCAGAGTAAGATCGCTTTTAGGAGGATGTTGTTAATCAGATGTTGTTTGTTAGATGTGGATAATTAGCCTTGGTGAACAAGTTTACAAGTTTGTCATTTTAGCCAGTTTGTTATGTTTCAACTTTTTTGTGTTTAAGCTTAATGATGCATTTAAAGTAAAGAAAGAAATGTACTTCAACATTTCTGAAAGTAAAGTAATATTTGACTGAATTCTTTTACCTGAATAAACGTTTTTGATACATTATCCACCAATGGACAAATCTGTAAGAAACTATTGATTATTTTTATTTCCTGATACCATTTTTATCTGTTTAAGTCATTTTTATACCAGCAATGTTGCATAACTGTAATTCAGTGATAACTTAAGTGTTCTGTAATGCACTGTAAATGTGTTATACTATATAAATAGTAATAGTATAGTATAGTAATACTGTGTGTGTGTGTGTGTGTGTGTGTGTGTGTGTGTGTGTGTGTGTGTTACTCTATAGTTTTATGCATTGTGCATGTACATTATGTGGAGATAATGTATCATTTATTAACAAAAATGTTACATTTCTGATTTACGGTTGATTCTGAATTAAGGACAGAGTCACCCAGAGTTTAATTAAATAAATGAAGCATGCATAAATTGGATTTTGTATATATATTTTTGTCATTATAATACTGTTTGTGAAATGTGGCATTGTATTGTATTTTCTGTTATATTTATTTATATTGTTACTGAGAAAACATTCTGTAAAATTTTCCAGATTGAAAAAAATATAGTAAAAAAGAGAGAAAGAAAAAGAAAAAGAGAAATCCACGGTTATACCAAATGAGTTTAGGAAAACATTTTTTAAATCATATATGTAAAGAAATCTCGTTCACTTAAAACAAGTGTAAAAAAGTGCATTGATTTTGAATGTTATAGGTAATCATTTTTTTACGCTCATGATTGAATAAGTATAGTACATTTCTGTATAATTGTTCCAGGAAATATCATAACTGTGCTACAAACTAATTGTGTAAAGATGCACTATTAATGTTTTTGTGCTTATATTGTAAATGTTCTCACTTCATGTTTATTTATTTCCTAATAGATGAATAAGTGAAGGTGAAAAATGTGAATAAGTGATCATGACAATTTAAATAAATGGTTAACCAGTATTCTATGAAGTGACTGCCTGAGTTGATCATTTATTACTGATTCTAAGGAATGCTTATTATATTTGTTATGCACATGATATTCCAAAATCACACGTACCATGGACATAATTTTGAGCTTCCATTAAGCAGAAGAACATTTTTCGGAAGGTGTTTCGTAGCTCAGCGCTCCGGAAGGCAAAAATAGCTGGATCGATGACTGCATGACTCATCAACAGCAACACATGCAGCTGGAAGAGCGACCGATAACACTCACAGTATGGGTTTTCGGGACATACCATAATAATCATAAGGTGGAGAAAGAAGGGTGTCCAGCAGATCACAAACACACCAAAGAGGATGGTAAGTGTGAGTGCTCCCCTCAGGCCACTCCTTCTGTGGTGCCCAGTGGTTCCTGGCATGGACGCGATCCTGCTTGCATGATAACGTGCCAGCAAAAACATATGCACATAAAGCAGGAGGGTGAGAAACAGGGCTGCGACAAAGATCACAATGAAGAAGATCTTCACCACAGCAGCCTCATAGAATGCAATCATGAGGGCACCACTGAAGCCACACAGGGCCCAGATAGTGATCAGGATGAATGCTGTTCGCCTCATAGTCATGAGTGTGTGGTAACGTAATGCGTGGAATATGGTAATGTAGCGATCCACAGCAATTGCATGGAAACTCAAGATGGAGCCTTGAAATGACATGCAGAGCAGCGTGTCCATTACACGGTCTATCCTGAGTGCAGATGTTCCCCGAGAGTTCAAATGACCAGCATTTTTAAAAACCAGCATAATGTTCTCCCAGGTTTTTGAGATGCTTGCGATGGTGTTAAAAGCCGCCAGGCTGCAGATGAAGCAGTACATTGGAGAGTGCAAATTTTTGTTGCGAATCACCGCAATGACAACCAAAAGGTTTTCGCTCAGGCTCACAACACCAATGATGAGGAAGATTTCGATAGGAATCTGAACCTCACGGCAGTCTGTGGGCTGTTTAGGCAAAGCAGTAGTGTCGTAAGTCATGATGGCAGGGTTTAAAGGCAGACGGGTTGGTTTTTGATGATTATCCTTCCTCTCATTAGAATCCTCTGAAAGAAGTAATAATCACTTTGAAAGAAGTAATAATCTGTTTCTTTTTTCAATTTTGCATTCTATTAACCTGATGTATTATTTAATCTACTTATTATAACATGGTTCTATAAGATATGAGCAAACAATTCTGTTTTTTGTATAAAACCTTTAAGAAGTTGTAATATAATAGAGGACAGAAACAGAAACAATTTACACTAGCATCAACACAAGAGATACACTGCAATAATTACAATTAATGCAGTCTGACTTTAGTCTGCAGTCAGTATTCACTTTACAACTGGTATAATCAATATAATTGTTCACTTACAGTCTGTAATTTACTCAGTCTGACTTTAGTCTGCAGTCAGTATTCACTTTACAACTGGTATAATCAATATAATTGTTCACTTACAGTCATTACACAACTGTTTTCTTTTTTATCCATGCTATTTAATTTCTGTCAAATGGGCCAGAAATGCACAGAAAATTTTACAAAATATTTTAGCAGCCTGACATGTCTGTAAACTGCATTCAACATGGCAAAGAAACTATCATCAGAAAATCATCAAAGGGTTATGATGAAATAATATACATCATTAACAATTTAAACCAATAAGGCACAGAGGAAAACACCAGAATAAAGTCATGCTGATGATGTGGTTAATTGGGTTAATTAAAAATCTAATTTAATAAGTTACAATTATTATTTTATGTTTAAATACTGATATGGAGTTCAGTGGTGACATACATGTGACTACATCAGACCAAAACAAAGTCACAGAGTAATTAAAGATTTTTACTTTGCAAGAGGAAATTTTTCTGACATTTAAGCTTCCCCTTTGTTCTAGAGCACCAGTCTATATATAAATCTATATGTCAGTTAATGTTATCCTTTGTAATACCCTTATTGGTACAACCTACTCAGTCTGAATGGCAGACAGTATGACATATACAGTACATAAAAACGTTATTGTATCCTATCTCATTCGAAGGGCTATGTTGTAGTTATAAGTATTTGAATGACATTTTAGAAAGAAAACATTCATACCATCATCTAAACATTCAATAGTGTCTACTTATATAAAATAATAGTTTGTTTAAACAGGAAACTGTAACTAAATAAAAAGCATGGTAAAATAAAAGGGCTTACCTTTTTTCTGCAAACAATCTCCGTATGATTAAAGCTATAGAATATAGTACTACTGGTATATTAGATCTGATACAGACAATATCACACTATTTTTGCTCTAAACAATGGAGCTGCAAACTTTCTTCATGGAATGATGGGAAGGACATATTCAATGTTTTTTTGCCCTTGAGTTTCTAAAGACCAATGTAGATTCTAAATGTATGTTTCTTTAGCCTTGAATGATGGAAACTACAAGGTTATTTGCCCAGCAAGCAATTTAAAATGTAATTTAATACACAATACTCATTTTTTAGTTATGTGTAAATTTTGGCTGGGTTTATTGTGTATAGGTTTTTTTTAGGTTAATCTATTCACAATTTTTATTTGTATTTGCTTGTTTGTGTCATATTATACTGTAATTCTAAATATTACAACAATATACTGTATAATTATTGCAAAATGTATGACTGACTGAGTAAATAAAGAATCCATAGTTCTTAGATACTGTTCCATTAGTTGTCACCAGTTCACTGAAATATCCCTTCTGTCCACTAGAGGTCTCGATCAGCACCATTGTAATCCAGTTGTGATCATGGATTAGTAGCAGCTGTTTGTAATTTCTCACTGCTTATAAATACGCCACTCTCACGGTATGAGCACTTTTTTTTTGTTGTTGTTGTTGTTTTGCCAAGTTGCTTAAGCATTTGTCTCTAATAGTGTTACTAGCTAGTAGTTTTTGACTCTGGGTTTGAATTATCCCTTTGTATTTGTCTGATTTGTTTTGGTATTAAACTTCTGGGTATTGATCTTAAAGGAGTTTGTGTGCAATGCCACAAATACATTACAGTCTCAATAATACGTGTTCGTATTTGCAGTAATGGCGAGAAGAAGCTTTCCAAATGGTTAGTCCTCCTGTATTCCACTAGAGGGCATCAGTGTTAAATTAAATTTTTTACATAGACCTGTTTACTATATGCAGCCGCTTTTAGATGGCATAAAGTGTATAATATATTCAACAGAGTAGTATTTAAAAAAAAACATTAAATATGGAGCAGAAATATAATTAGATTTTATATAGATGTTATATATTTATACATTTAGCTGCTTTCATATCTCACTGATTTTGACACTTTAGTAAGACTGTTTCTTTAAATGTAGTGACTGCACAGAATGACCTACCAAAACTGGATATGTTCTCAAAGTGAGCCATAAACTATCCTACAAATCAGATATCTAGATATGCCTCGAACTCAAACTCTTTTCAAAGCCACATGATAGAGCTGCTCCCCAACCTGGGTACATTTATGTGAGGGTACTCATGATCATCCTCCGATCACTTCTTATGTAAAATGTTTCATAAAATGACACTCTGAATAATCGGAATGTGAATACCGAGATTTGTCAGACGTTAAGGATGAATAGCAACAAGTTTGGTTTATTTACGATGCAAAGGATCGTGGCCCCAGCATACTTTTTTTGGCCACACTGCCACCTGCCATTCACCCATATTTATCCATCCATTCCATGTACAGTAAATACAAAACCATGTACCTTAATGTTTTAAAAGGTTGATGAATTAATGTATTGCTGCTAAACCTACACATTTTACAGATATGAAAATCAGTTTCTAGAAGAACAGCATGTTCTACAGCATTAGAAATTGCATTAATTTGTATAGCAGACCATCTGAAATAATCTAATCCAAAACATTGTGTATCCATCTGCATTTTGCTTGTACAGACTGTAATTATTCTAAGCTTTATTTACCAGTGGAACAGCTTGGATGTTTAAACAGGCCCACTCTTTTGTTCCCAGCACTGAATGAATAGGAAGTGTTTGACAAAGTGGCTTTGGATTTCAGCAAAGAGCACAGCACAGCTGCTGTCACTGTTTATATTATAGTAATATCAATTAAAGGCACAGTGTTCGTGTAGTATACATTTCTATACATGTTTATTTCCATTTATATAATTATTATTTTTTAAAATGTGTTTATTTTGTTGCTTAACACTTGTTTGCCAGTAGTTGATCTTTTTAATGAAATGCTGTAGAAGTACACAAATTTTTCACTTGAGCAAAAGCATAAATATATTATTATTATTATTATTATTATTATTGTTGTTGTTGTTGTTACTGTATTTTTGTTTGTTTGAAAGACATATGAGTTACCAATTTTAAAATAATATCTCAAATAAAAAGTCATATACCAATTAGACTATTTATTTGAGTAAGTATGGCCCTTTCCATATAAAGCATTGTGCTGAAAAGTATGCAATCAACATGTCTATGCAGGTCCTATACAGGTTACTTAGGAAATACTGGCTTTTGGACCACCCAAGCGGTGTCCATATACATATTTCATTTGGCTCCATATTAAACCCACGTGGCTTCAAATGGGTCCATTATTCTGTTTTCTTTGAGAGCCCATGCCCATCTAGAAACCACTCTGCTAAAAAAAAAAATCACAGATCACAGAAAGTGTTTTCTGAATAAAAAACCATCAGCTGTTCATACTTAAAACCACGAGCAAATGGTTTCCATTATGTAGTGTGTTTATGTACATCATTATATTATTATTATTATCAAACCATTGTAGAAACTTATTGGAATCGGGATACTAAATAGGTGTGCAGTGGATTCCAATATGTTGCCAAAGGTGTTCTACTGGTCCTCAGTGGTATTCCCTAGATACAACAAGCCACCAGTAGAATTGCCAACAGGACCATTACAGTTTCCATTAAAACCATTGCAAATTTTGGGAGGGTTTGTATTGTTTTTTCTCTCAAAGCAACAAACCTAATTGTTTTCAATTCTGATCATTGCTGATTAGGAATCATTGGCTACAGGTAACGTTTTGGGAAGTTTAGGTGAATAGGGGAATCTATGGAAATCTGAATATTCTATGTCGAGAAGAAAAACAGATTGATAACAGGTTCAGACTTCGATTTTGTCCCTGATCCTACATTTTCCTTTGTTGTAGTGTTTTTAATGTCCACTAGAGGGAAGAGAAGAGCATTTGTGTCACACTCGGTTGATAGGAGCGAGGAGGAATGCTGCAGCTTACACACTCTCAAACTTTACCACATTTAGGTACGATATTCCCGTGAGTTCATGCATTTTATTTTCCAGACGCTTCAATGTGTATTTCATAAGACCAAATTCGGGTTTGTACCGTCAGTTGTTTTTTTTTTTTGTACTTGAATTGCGAAAGTATCTGGAAAGATTTTCATTCCTGCTCCATGACTCAGCTGTTCGTCCATATATAATGTAACCTTGCGCAAATACAACGTTTCTAGTGTTCTAGAGAAATCAGACTTTAAACTCCTGCATGACTCAACCGGCCCAGGGAAAGTCTCATGTTCGTGTTAATGATTTCTTCTTATTATATTGAAGACGTGTGTGTGTGTGTGTGTGTGTGTGTGTGTGTGTGTGTGTGTGTGTGTGTTTGTGTTTGTGTTTGTAGTTGTGCTAAACTCTGCAGCCCCAGGCTGTGATTTATTAGAAAACATTATTTAAAATGAACAGGATTTTTGGCAGGTCAACCCCCCAGCATATTGTTTCATTCTGCATTAACATTTTATATAAAAAAAAGAAAAATCCCAAGACACATTCGTCTATTTAGAAATATTATGCATAGCTATAATAGTGTACATTTGTTAGATGGTGTTTTTTTGTTATTCTCATAAGAAGGTAGTGATTATATACTATTCTGAGGTCACATGGGGAACTTGCTTGCATAGATGCATTTGTTTAATAAAAGAAACAATCCAACAATCTTCAACCAAAAGTTATGTGTAGATATCACTGTTCACTTCTGTGCAGACTTTCAGTGTCAAACTTTGAAGTAGCAGAGACTACAAACATTGGACTCAAGGATGCAGCATGCAGTGCAGCTTAATCGATGTAGCTATGTCGAATGTTTGGCTTGACTAGTAAGAGATGCAAGATGACACGCTTGTTGGTGCTGATGCTGGAATTATCATGGAAGCTGATCTGTTTGAGCCAAGTATACAAATAAGGAGGTAAGAGAGCCTGACGGATTAAAGGATGGAAGCACTGACGCATTGATTTCATTAGATAGAGCTGAAGCGAGTCACCTTAATCAGCTGGTACTGAAACAGAATTGTGGGCAAAGCAGGAAGCTGTTGATTGGATAAACATTTTGATGAATTCTGATGGAAACTTAACTACAGAATAAATCGTGGACACCATTGAAGTTCATCTTAATTTTAACGATTCATTTTCAAGTTGTTCATTGGTGGATAAGTCGTTTAAACATATGATTATTTCTGGTAATTGGCTTCTGAAGTCTCTATAAGGTGCTTTTCCACTATTCAGGTGATGATTGTTGTCTGAGAATGGTCTTCAGTGTGCTCTAAGTCAGATGATGATTCACCCTGAAAGAGTCCTCAGCCTTGTGTAGTAGAGAATGCAGTGGGTGCAGACATGCCTGGAGGAACAACGACCCTGCTGTAGAACAGAGATGTGTGTGTAATAATGGTAGGCATGACCTGAGAATCATAGGGGAATTATTCACTACTCCTTACCATGGTGGTGAGCCTTTAAAAAACAAACTGTTAAACTTTAAGGTTGATTGAATACAATAGCAGATTACACCATAATTTTCAGTGCTGTCATTCAACGAGAGGAATGCTTTCTGAAGCTTGGCTCCACCTACCTTAGCTTGTGCCAGTTTACTGGAGCCAATCCACCCATTGGCATGGTTAGTGGAAATGGGAGGAAACTAAGAACTTGCACAGACATAGGAACAACATGGAAAGTTCTACACAGACAGTAATCCCAGCTCAGGTTTGAATCAGTAACCCATTTCACCACTATGCTGCCTTTATCTTTGGTACTCACAAAGAAAGTCTGGTGATTTCCTGGCTAAAAGATATTCAGTGCATCACCATTTGGACTTTTAATGCAGGGAATACACCTAACTGTGCCATGGTTAGAAACTCTACTGCAGAGTTTTTCTGTTAATTCATCCTCTGATTCTCGTTGCAGGAACTGATAACTCTGATCCCCAGTTCAAGAGCCTTCAGATACAAACGAGTGTTTGCTTCATGAGCACTGCCTTTTTTGGCTGAGAAATTAACGCTCAATGGCTGACTAAAAATCATTGTCACTTTGTCTGCATCATATTGTCAGTTAAAAGCCAAGTGTGTGAAGGGGATTGGAGAGGAGCAGAATATTTCAGTTAGGTGCAAGTCAGAGTTAAAAATACTGGTTTGCTACACAATCCATGTACCCTCCCAGACTTCTGTCAGTTTTCTTCTGTTTACAGACCTGATTGGACAGTTCATTTTTAGGAAGCCACCCCTCTGCAATAAATATTGTGTTCACAAGTGGCCTGCCTGGGAATTACTTTATATACTGGATGGTTTGTGTCTTGTATCTACATCTTCATTATTTTGAACGGATATATAGCAGATGGGGTTTTTTAGTATGTTTTTATATGGATTTTATGGAAAGTCTTTATTTGTGCGTGTATATTTGGACGATCAGCGATTATACTGTATATTGCAGGCTTGCCTAAGGTGGACTGAAGAATAATTTTGTGTGCAAAGGACTAAAAGGGATTTTTTTCAACTTGTAGAACTTTCACTTTCATAATAGGATTATTATTATTATTATTATTATTATTATTATTATAGAAACTAACCAAAACAACTAAATGAGACCTGAAGAACTGGGCCGAGGAGAAATAATGAGAGGAAGAGGGAGAGAGAAAATGCTAGATAGAAAACGGCAAGGATCTGCTCTCCTTCATGGTGCCGCCCTCCCTTTTCCAGTCCCACCTACTTTCCCTCTCTCATTTTTTCCTGTTAGGGAAGGGCTGAAAGGCAGCGAGCCAAGGCCAGAGACTGAGTGAAAAAGGCAGTCCAGACACTTTGAAACTCCTTCACTACAGAGAGAAGTAGCAGCTACAGCAAGCTTCCACAAACTCTCTGATCTCCAAGAGCATTGCTCTGCAAGACTTCCCTCGATCAGGTAAAAACATGTAACAATTATTTCAAAGCTATGTTTGCTTATAAAATAGGAATGCTTTTTAAGTATTTTAGTGTGTGTAAGATGGATTTTTTCCCCCCTTTGCCCTTCTGAGGGTGCTTTCCCTATCTAGCATGAACATTTTCTGGGATGGTGGGTGTGGTGGGGGAGTGTCTAATTGCTTTAAGGACTTTCTCAGTGTTTGTCCAATGAAGTAAAATGGACTGAAAATGAAACTATTTCGCTTTTCTCACAGTTGTCTTTGCTTTATAATGAACTTAATGTCATAATATTCTATTAAATGCTATGCTGGTAAATGTTTGTGCACGTTTGAAGTTTGCTTAGAAATTAGTTTGAACTTGCGTGTGAAGTTGTTTCATGTTTGTGACTGATGTAACAGTTAAGAAGTTGTTTTAGATTTACACATAAGTTTTTGTAAATGGGTGTGGTACAGAGTGGCAGGGATGGGCAGAGCAGGGAGGTAGTGAAACATATGGAGCAGTTAATGACTGAATCTTGGTCATGAATTAATCTCAGAACAGCAATCGGCCACATTGATGAATACGCAATAAGCTTAGTCTATGACTAAATAGAAATTGTGATTCACTATTCACAATTCTTTTTAAAGTCTTTTTTAAGCATAATTCGAGTAATCCTGTCTGGAAAAACAGATCTATTTATTTATTTTTGGCTTCCACAGAGCTGTGTTGGAGTAGACGTAAAATGTTGTTGCACTCGTCCATCATCCAATCAGTTCTAAAGTACAATTCTACCCCACTTCACTCTTCTTTTCTCCACACAGTTTTACTGCTCTAGTCTTCGGAACCCTTCTCAAGGCCAGTAATGGAGAGTCCAGCTCAGAAGCGAACAACCCGTGGTGGGGCATCCAGCATGCCCTCGCCCACGCGTATTACTCGCCTGCAGGAGAAAGAGGACCTGTGCAACTTGAACGACCGTCTAGCAGTGTACATCGATAAGGTGCGCTCTCTGGAGGTTGAAAATGCAGGCCTGCGACTGCGCATCACGGAGTCGGAGACGGAGATCAGCCGGGAGCTGAGCGGCATGAAGGCAGCATACGAGAATGAGCTGGCGGATGCTCGCAAAACTCTCGACTCGGTGGCCAAGGAGAGAGCCCGGCTGCAGCTAGAGCTCAGCAAGATCCGTGAGGACTACAAGGAGCTAAAAGCCAGGTATTAATACATGCAACAGATACTCTCCAACTGTGAAGTCTGCAGTCTTTGGCTTCTTGGATGGCTATAATTCTAAGTTAGATTAGAATTGTATTAATCATTTATCTTGCTACAAACTCAGAAAGCTTTATAGATTGTCATCTACCAACTTTAGTTGTCATTTATTTATTTATTTATTTATTTATTTATTTATTTATTTATTCTCTTAATTTATGTTTAGCACTGATCTAACAGATTCCATGTTTACCTGAGTTAATGTTTTTCTATGCTTTGAAGTCTGTACATTCATTGCATCTATTATTACTACCTTGGCCATTGTGATTAATTTAACATTATGAGCAAGTAGACTAGTTCACAGAGCAACCCACATTCCCCTGCTTTTTCTGCTCTGTAGTCTCCTTTCAGACACGAAAATGTAAATAGGAATTCCCTAAAGCAGGAATTCTGTACCCAGACACAGTGCCTTCAGCGCTTTACCTAGACTAATCCTGATTTCTACACCTCAGCATTTTTCACCATTCATGTTTTACACGCACATGATTACTATATCTTAACATGTAAGTTGTTAGAGAAGGTTGCAGAGGTAAAGATATATATTCTTAATCCCCAAGGGGAAATATGTACGAGCTGCCCACCCTGCAAAGCTTTGAGTCATTTGCAAACACACATTCCAGCAGCAGAGTTGTAATGTCAGGTCGAAAGGTATGTTGTCTAGCAACCTCGAGCAGTATGGCAATAACGAATTTAGATGCAATGTCTTGCCGCGCCCTGTCGTGGTTACCCGAATGTGCTAATTCTTTTTCATTTGAATAACGTATTAAATAATTGAACCAACTTGAGTGATCTGCTGTGCGGGTAGCTGTTAACACTGTTGGGCTTTAAGCGCTGTTTTATTTGCATTACATTTTGTTTATCAGGGAGTGCATTGTTCTACAGTTGGGTAATGTTGATGTTCTTGTTGCACTACTCCTTATATTTGACCTTCTTTGATAAGAGTTATCAAGTCCAGTACTGGAATAATGATTAACGCCTTTTTTGCATCAATGCCAAGCCTTAAGAAGCTTTTATAGATTTTTGGTGGTCACAGTTTGTGACTGGTTAAATGGGATCAAGGCAAGGGACTGGAATATTTGTGTTGTGATTTGCATACTCTTTCCTCCCTTTCGCCTTAGAAACAGCTAAGCTCTGATATATTTACTTGCTGTGTAAATATTATAAATGCTGACGCCTCCTGAAAGAAATGGCAAAACCAACGTGGATCATATACTGTCATGGCAACTAGATTAGATTAGGGAAACACTAGGAGCCATATGACAATTCATTTATTAACTGCCAGCATCGTTACTTGCAGAGTTTGTTCTGCTTTCACTGATGTTAGATGTGTTGTATGTTAGATGTGTAAACTAGGCGTGGCCCACTCTGTGTGTGTGTGTGTATATATATATATATATATATATATATATATATATATATATATATATATAATTACACACACACACACACACACACGCACATAGTGGTCCCCTGGAACCAAAAATCCGTGAATTTTGGTCTGACCCACGCAGCCCCTATGTTACCTTAGTGAATTCATTTAGACATTGTCACTTTATAAACGTAATGGTGTACAGTATTTGACCAAATACATAGTTTTAAAATGTTATTTCTAACATTCCTGAGCATTCGGTTCTTTTAAATAATCCGTAACTTGCTGTTAGGTTCCGAATGAGAACCCTCAAATTGTCCGAGCCGCGAGTTCCGAACCACGAATCATCGGGGGTTCTCTCTCTCTGTGTGTGTGTGTGTGTGTGTGTGTGTGTGTGTGTGTGTGTGTGTGTGTGTGTATATATATATATATATATATATATATATATATATATATATATATATATATATATATATATATATAAACACATTTTATTTTTATTTTTTACAGGGCTGTCAAAATTAAAGTGTTATTCATTTTTACGTCACCAATTTTTATCCGCATGCATTTCTGTTTGACCATTTTTATAAGAGAAAATATATAAAAGAGGCAACAATTAAACCTTCAAAACAACACATTTATTCACAACGTCCTTCTTTAATCATAAAAATAATAAACTACACCTTACCAAACTAACTATTTTTAATAACTAAGCATTTGTTTTACTGATCCGGCAAGTCTCAAATCAAGCACCAAAATCCGCCATGTTGCACACATCCGACAATTAAAAATGTACGTGTGGAAACATAGCAATTTAAATTATAATTATAATAAAGCAGAACACCATAATTACTTTTAAACATTTAGAATAATATTTTGTCTTCATGCTCTATGTTGATTATTGGGTTTTACTAATAATAAACATCCATGCTTATGTTGATGAAGTATTTATTTAAAGTTAAATGTAGAACAGAAAAATTTGTAAATAAGTTGCGATTAAGATTATACAGCAGTGCTTATTTCTTATGATAAGGTTAGTCTTTGAGATATGGACACAAGCGGACACAATGCATCGTTGCCCAGAGTAACTGTGACGCATGTTCCGGTAAGCTTTCCTCAATCAGTTATCCCGTGATGCTGATTTACGCTCAGCTCCTTCACCTTCTCTTTCAGTAGCTGCTGCTGTTTGGGAGTGTTTGGTTGCCGTGGTAATGCTGCAACCATACCACGGGTGTGTGAGTTGGCGCTGACTGGAATGAGCTCTGACTCATCAGCCTTTTTGTGGCTATAAGGAAAGCAGACTGTCTCAGAATGAGATCCCAGTACACGAAACCTCTCACCTAAATGAGTAAAGGGGCTGTTTTTTTGGGTTAAAAACTGAATGTCAAAAGGGGAGTACTAATAATCAATGATAAAATACAATGAAATATTTAATACACTGTGTTTTTAAATGTGGACATTTTATTAGGATAATGTTCTTGCTTTTATCTTTTATTTTCTGTGTGTGTGTGTGTGTGTGTGTGTGTGTGTGTGTGTGTGTGTGTGTGTGTGTGTGTAAATGTAAATTGTTCACAAATGGTATTAAATGTATCAAATCTACACTTTGACGCACTGATTGGCCTGTATAATGTGATTGACATATATACCCATATATACTGATTTGTAGAGCATTATAAAAGACACAGTATTTTATTACATTTGTTACATTTATCATTTTTGTTTGTGCAGTAGTATTGTTCATTTTAAGGCTAGATGCATAAAAAAAATGCATATAATTAAAAACTATAAAACAATGTATATGAAAATTAATAATCAGGCTGATTCAGTGCTTGGTAAACATGTGGGAACCCCCCTGGAGACACAGTGTCATTTTCAGATACCCTCGCTGAGATCAGTTTACACTGACTTTCTTTGTAACTCTGGCCTTGTGAAGTAGCAAGTCATGAACACATGGCCTGAAATAGATGAATGACACGTCTATATGTGCCCACTGTTGCACTACCCCACACCAGACATGAGCATATGCCTTCCCTGATTATTAGCAAACAGTGGGCCCTATGTTTTGGTGGTGTGCACCATAAGTGTGAGGAGAGAGATAGAGACAGGTGCTGTTAATGAGTCAGTTTTAACCTGTGGTTATCAGAATAGGCTCTTTTGTAGCCTGATGTATTTAAACCAATGCTAACCACATGGCAGATGAGTGAAAGGATGGCAGATGTGCGTTTATAATTTAGGGGGTAAAATCAGCACTGGCTTACTTTGACCTAGCTGCTAGTAAAGAACATGCTAGCACAACAATGTATAGTGAGTGATGCTGTGTGTTTTGCCTTTAAATATCATTTTACTGTTAAATTAAATACAAATAAAATGTAGGCTACTACATTAAATACCTTTTGCATGGCTGTGGAATTATAATACTTTACTTGGAACCAGCACAAAAAAAAAAACAAACAAAAAAAAACATCAAACATGCTAATGCAGGCTAAACATGCAGATCAAAACATTAGGTTATATTGACATGAAACTGGGTCAGTAGGAAGTACTACCTCTCGCTACTCAGTAAACGGAGACAATCCCTATCAGCCTAATAGTGCCACTAAAGCATGTTGTCACATGTGGAATGAACCATAACCCATTGAGTGTATTTTTATGTGTAATGTATGTTTGCCACAAAATCGTAAAAAATTGGTGGTCGACTTGTAGTGAAGAAAAATTTAGGCATTTTGACAATATGGCCAGCACATGCCATGGAATTCTGTTGCCAAGCATTTTTGTTGCACAGACAAATGGCCAAACTTTTCATTGTGTTTGATAGTTTAGATTTCAAATGTTGCGCATGGGTGTGGTTGTGCTGCTTGATATGGGCTCGCACCTTTTTGGCTCAAACAAATGTTGGCATTGTTTTTGGGAGCTCACAATTAAACCAAATCCATCCAGCAACATGAACAGACAAGTATCTCAGTTCCTCACAGTTGCCTTGGTATTTATCAAAGTCTGCGATACCTGAGGCGGTTTATACTTTATCCTTAAACAAAGCTTTTTTTTTTTTTTTTTTTTTTTTTTTTTTGAGGAAAAATTTCATGTGCATCATATTTATAAACATTACTTGTCATCTTATTACATGTACCTATAGCAGTATTTCCTCTGTATATGTCTGAAAGGGGCTGCAATGTTTAGCTATAATTTTATGAACTATTTATGAACACTGAAATGAAACTGAAGCGTTTTAAGTTTCAGGCAGTTGGCATATCAGTGGGAACATGCATGTGTAATAACACTTATCACATTTTCCTGTTTACTATTTACTATTTTCTACTGTTTCCTGGATCGTTACATATTTAACTAAATAATGCTGTCTTTGCTATATACAGTATATTTACAGTAGTGAAAAACAGTCACATTTAGTATTAACTTGTATAAAATATATTTATAATCAAATTAAGACATTATCCATTTGTTCAAAATTATCTGTACATGGATACAATTGGAACAAACATTTTTATTTATAACCTCTTAGAATGACACATTCCTGTGAATGCAGCTTTGAACGCAACTCTGTGGTGCTTAGCTCAGGACACCATGGCCTAAAAAGGACACAGCGATGACTGTGGCTCACTCCCCGTTCACTTCACATGCTTTCTTAACTCTTAAAACTTTAAGGCCGCTTGATCACATGATGCTTGTGGTGAGATCGGGCTGGAGGCTGGGTGAATCTAAAAATGAGTATAGGAATGGATTTGAATAAAGTCGTATCTATTTTCAATTCTTTATGTCTGTCTTTTCTTTTAAGGGTATGTGGTTGCACCCTCGAGCTAGCTGCTGGTTCAACAACATTATCATGATCTGAGCTCACCTGTCACAATGTTCACAGGTTGTGTAAGGTGAGACCGAGAGTCAGTCTTATATGCTCAGAATAGTTGTGTGATTACGCTTTCCTGTAAAACCTTCAATTCACTCTTTTGTTTTTGCCAATCTTTGGTTCTTCAGGCTCCACTGAGGTGCATTCTGTGCTCACTCTTGTAAAGCTAAAGTCTAAGTTTCTCATGAATCTGCAATGGAAACCAGATGGGTTTTAAGAACCATACAAAGACATTTTGTGTGGTAAAAGTTGAATGATTTTAGCTGTCTATAGTGCTGGTCTAACTTGCCACTCGTACTGGAAAGTTTGTGCAGGCTTTAAGCCTGTGTGTGTGTGTGTGTGTGTGTGTGTGTGTGTGTGTGTGTGTGTGTGTGTGTGTGTGTGTGTGTGTGTGTGTGAGTTGAGTGGATCAGAGTTTCCATGGCTTTTGTAAACTATAAATGGCCAAGCAGCTATGAGTCAGTCACTCAGTATTATTAAAAAAAAAGAGATTTTGGTCCAGAATATTCTCTCTCACACACATGTGCGTGCGTGCGTGCGCGCACACACACACACACACTTATATACATTTACAAATAAAGCATGGTTCCCATTTAATTGCGGTTGAAATGAGGGGAACTCTCGAATGACTCACTCAATCAGTTATATAACTTCCATTCACTTTCCTGCTCAAAAAAATCAACCAACAAAATCTGCTTCCACTTTTCTAGCAGTTTCTATGGAAAGATGCGTGTTGAGAATTGATATTTGAATTTTAATTAGTTCTGCTTGTATCAGTTATACATGATGTACATTTTACTGCTTCTACATTAATTCTAATTTGTCATTGGTAATAATCTGAATTGAGAGGTAATGAGTAGAATAAGAACCTTCAAACCACACATTAATGTAATGTATAATGTAGGTGAGCTGCAGTGAGGATTGGAAAGAAGTCCTGGCCACAAACATTGGAGAGTATGACCGTAGTTTGTGTGTGAATGGATTCTCATGTGGCCGTGCCATGAGGCTTGTTGTGTGAGAGGAGGCTTGCTCCCCCCAACCCCCACCACAACCACACACACACACACACACACACACACACACACACACACACACACACACACACACACACACAGAGAGAGACAAACACAGAGACAGAGCTGCCATCCAACTCTAAACTCGAGCCAGCTGTGTGAAGTTCTTTGTTGAGCAGAACTGAGTGGATGTAAAATCTGCTTGTATTATGGGTTTGTGTAGAAACCCTTTGATTTATTATGAAATAACAGACTATACTACATAAGATGTGGTCTTGCTATAGTTGGTGGACTCAAGGAGAGAGTGAGTCACCGGTATCTGGAACAGTGTGCAACTACTAAAGTGCCACGCTGGCTACTTCTACTCTAAACATCTACAAATTACCACTGCAGATCATTGTAACAGTTTGTTCATTACATACTGTGTATACTTGTGTACTTTTTTTTTTACAAGCTCTCAGTAATTTTTCAGCTTGTGTTGACGTGTTAATCAAATTATGCAAATTATTACTATTTGTCTGACTCTGCCAAGGGGTAAAGGCATTTGTTGGTGCAAGAGGGAAGAATGTTTGTGATTTGGTGGTGAAAATTTCAGTTCAGCATACAGTACACACCCTTAAATCTACACCAGAATAGTGTGCACACATCATATGCTTAACACTCTTCTTAATGTTATAATACCTGTTTTTTCTTCATTGACCTAAAAATTGAAGAGACGAATAATCTTGCTGCAGAAAGTCGTGTGTTTCTGATTTATCCTTGCTATCTAAAGGGTGTGTCTGAGGTTATGGTAAATAGTCTCTGTCATTTCATATATATATATATATATATATATATATATATATATATATATATATATATATATATATATATATATATATATTTTTACATTTAATGAAGTGATGAAGTTTCCGGAAGCATTTTAAAACTTCACTATTCTGTGTTCATCTAAGTTGCATTATCCTGTAGATCTCTGGCATTGCACTGTCAGTGATGTGTAGCCCAATCTTCCATTTCACCCTGATTTCAGGTTGTCTCGGAGCAAGCATTCCTTTGCCTTGATTCAAACGGTTTTCTTGTGAAATTTACTACATTAAGACAGTATGTCCCTAGTATCTGATTACAAAGATTTCCCTAAATGCATTGAATATTTGAACCTGATATATCAGAGTATATCCAGCATCTTTTTGCTATATCAGTCTTTTTATTTTGTATATATTTCCCAGATTTATGTAACATTCTGGAAACTCCTCTCAGTTCCTACCTCCTAGTTTATATAGATAAGGTCATGCTTGTGACTTGTGCAGCTGCTATTTCCAGACTGTTTATATGAAGACCTTTTCCTTTTTCAACAATAATCCAAAGAATATAACCCTCTGTTTTTGAGTCAGAGATGTCCTTTGGTAAGAAGGGAAGTGTTTAGGTCCACTGGGAGCAAGCAGGCCCCTTAATTAAAACTGGACTGTTTATATAATGACTCACACATGGCACCACCCAACACTGGAACACGGGCAAACACAAGGAATGAGAAGTGAGCTACGTCAGTTATGTTTAGTTTAACTGTAGTGTTGATGCAGACACTTGAAATAACCGTGCAATGAAAAGTGCCGAAATCTCCTTACTTTTAAGTTTGCAAACAAACAAGTCATATTAGTATCCTGCTTCTGCTTCCTGCATATTTTGAAGAATGGATGCAGACATGTGTGAAATCATTTGTGCGTTACTATAGGCGGTGTGAATTTTGACAGCAGCAGAAGGGCAGTGTGTGCAATAAATGCTGGTTAAAGAAAAGAATGACAGGAATGCAGGTACTAAGAGAAAACGGGATGTCACGCATGCACAGGTGTATCTGTATCTGTGTGTTTTTTTTTGTTGCTTGTGCTAAGCTCTATAACTTGTAGTGTGTTTGCGTGGCAGTTTGTGATGGTGTTTGAAGGTGTGTATGCGTGTGTGTGTGTATAGGGGTGGCCTTTTATGGGAAATGACATTGTTTTTATAACATGACTTGTCTAGTCCACTTCCTAACTTATCTGGATTAGCTGGAATTTTTACACAACTCTTCTGACACTTCTGGGTTTTTTGGTTCTTAGATTGCTAAAGGTTTCTACTTGGAATCCCTTATGATAGGGGTGCCTCCAGGGGAACACACCCATTCACCTAATTCCTGAACGAGTCTGAGGAATAGTGTGTGTTTTGAGGTTTTGTGGGAAGTGTGTATTTGCTCGCAGTGGTTGGCAGTAGTTGGTTAAAGACTATTTTAGTCCATAGCAACGGTAGTGTTTGGGGAAAGCCCAGTCCCAGTGTTCTTGAAGATATTGTAGCCAGGATTTCCATGATCGGTACTCAGTCAAATCCCTCCTGGCATCAGCATTTAACAGGAAAGCTTTGAGAATGTGTTTATTGTGAGGGCCATTTAATCACAGACCTGAATTAAGATATTAATGCCATTGGGACACATTCCTGTTTCTCACACACTCATAAACACACAACAAACCCCCCCCCCCCCCCCCTCTCTCTCTCTCTTTCTCTCTTTCTAGAGGCTTTCACATTTTTGCTTCTCTCTGTTTGCTTTCATTATGCCCTGTGATGTTTCCTTTGTGATAATAAATGGCCACAGCTTGTTCTTCCTGCCATGTTCTCTTCATGTACAAGCTAATGATACTGTCTGTACATTAGAAATTAGAATACCACAATACATTTAATACCCATTTTTTTGTTCTGCTTTTTCACTTCTGTTTATTTTTTTCTCCCAGCCCAATTGTCTTTTTTAATCTATTCAATATGGTCCTGAGATTGTGATAGTTAATGCAATATTAAACTCCAAGCTCAACCCAGTGTGTTCTTCTAGGGCCAACATTTAATAGTAGCAAACACAGAAAAGAGGAGGAGTATTTACACAGCAGCAGGGCTTTTATGGTTTTCTCTGGAACTAGGAAATGGCTTTATAGGCAGCTTTTTCTTTATTTTTACAAAGACAATAGGTGGACCTGATCCAAGGATTATACTGTGGCAGTGATCTTTTAAAAAAAAAAAAAAAAAAGATATGTAGCATGATAAGCAGATATACATTGGGGAAAATGTTCATCTAAACAATTTGCAGACCCTAATAATAAAATTATATTATGTAACGGGGAATTTCTGCTTTTGTTTGAAGATGTTCTATGCAAATTCCTGGCTAACAAACTTTAAACCTGAAGCTTGCATGCAGCAAGATATGTTTTAAAAGACACTGAGCAGCATTGTCAAACAAACAGAGTGCAGAGATCTTTCCTTGACTTCCAGTCTAAGCCCCCCCAAAAAAGAAAAGCAAAGAATTAGGTTCACAGTGCTGCTCTTTATCATCACATAAGTCATCACTTTTAAAAACATTTAGCCTGGTATAATGAGAACAAAACTCAAATCTGTCAGCAGGGGAGCAAGTTGTACTCTTTACTGCGCTTTTGTTTCTTTAGACCACCAAAAGTAAGTCTCAGCCTGCATTGCGTGTTTCCAAATGCAATCCAAGTTCCTAATGGATTTTGATCAAAAGAAAATGCTGGAATATCCACAACACACTACAACCAAACTCCACCTAGTCATAACATCATGGTTTTATTTATTTATTTTCTACTTTTATCTTCGTTTTTTTTTTTTTTTGCTTCTTTTTTTTTGTTGGCTTGCTTTTTTTGTGGCTGCCTGGGGGGGGTGCAGTGTAGCTGTGGCTCAGTAGTGGTTGGGAAGGTGTTGGGTCATTTCTTGATGACAAATAGAAGAGCTCAGATTATTTTAATTATCACCATGAAGTCACCCAGCACCTCCTTACCATGCCATGTAGAAATCTATAATATGTAAGATTACAACTATTGATAGAACCATAGTCACAATTAAATGAAGCACTTGGAGTATATTTGCATGCTGGTCATAAGATTATTGTGTCTGCAATTTAGATTTCTGTGCAAATATTTATGTATCTTTGTGAATGAACAGAGGAGATGAAAAGGCAGGGAGATAGAGGTTTGTCTTCTGGAAAACATCTCAGTTCAGCTGGTTATCTTTAGTGACAGTGGGGCCAAATCCTGTGGGGGCTGTAACATTTCATGTCAGCATCACACTGGCTCTTTCTCTGGTTCTTTTCCTAATTCAATCCCATGCTGGCACTAAATTGCCCTCCTCCAGTCAGCAATTCTTTTCCCAATCTGTTTACTAAGCTGGTTTGCCTCTATTATGGGTTGCATTTGTGTTGTGTTTTGTTGGTGTTTATCCAAAGTTTAATAAGTGGCCTGGCAGTAAAACCCATATGGTGTTGCGTTTTAACTGGCTGTTAATAATATGGCAAGGGCAGTTAAGGTCATGTTTTATAGTTTTTTTGTTTTTTGTTTTTTTTTTTTTTTGTTTTTTTTACAAGGTTCAGACTCTATGCTGAAGTTAACCATTTAAAATCACAAAAAAAGGTAGGTCTGCAAACTCTTATGGAAAATAGTCCTACAAGCTCATGTGTTTTGTCATACTTGAGTGTTCGAGATCGGCTCATCTATCGGAGACGAATTTTAATGCTCATATTTTACCCTGTGCCAGCTAAAATTGCTAGGTTTCTGGAGCGATTGCCATCTATCCACTGTCATTTGTGATATTTTTATACATGTAACAAGCCTACTGAGCTCCACTGAGGGTTCATTTATAAGTAGGGCTATGTGAAAAAATTGAATGTGTGACAGAAACAGAATAAAACGTTAAGAACAACAAAAACAAGCACAATATACTACAAACAAGGTTAGAAATCAATTGGATTTCTGATTGCTATATTATATAACAGTTCTCAATTACCATCGAAGTGATACAATAGTAAAGTACAGTTAACATTTTTTTTCATTGGTTTCTTCTGTGCATAAACTTTCCTCTTGTCTTGCTTATGTGTGTCTGTAGGAACAGTAAGAAAGAGGCTGAACTGGAGTCGGCTCTGGCCAGGCTGAAGGATCTGGAAGCTCTCCTCAACTCCAAGGATGCTTCTCTCACCACAGCCCTGGGAGAGAAGAGGACTCTGGAGACTGAAGTCAGGGATCTGAAGTCTCAGTTAGCCAAGGTAGACATACTATATACTAGATGGTTATCTTGTAGTCTACTTGTATCAGTTGATAAATGTTGGCTGTAGTTGAGAACAAAATTCTTGAAAAGACTCTCTGGTCTTTTGAGTGTATTTTAGAACAATGATTTATTCACACAGGCTTGGATTAATAGAATATATTGCATTGTCTAAGTTTTTCTCGTGGTTTCTAATGGTCATATTCCTCCCTTCACTTGAAACAGTAAAAATCTGAAAACATTGTGTTTATTTGTAGTTGGAAGGCAGTCTGAATGATGCTAAGAAGCAGCTGCAGGATGAGATGCTGAGGAGGGTGGATGCAGAGAACCGCATCCAGACTTTGAAAGAGGAGCTGGAGTTCCAGAAGAACATCTATGCTGAGGTTAGTGCTCTATAATCATTATTGTGTCTAAAGATCTCCACTGTAAAGCTGTAGTGAGTGTGGAAAGCACCTTTTTTTTTTAATCCCCTATAAGCTAACAGGTGAACAGACAATATAGAGCTATTTAATAGCGCACCCAATCATAATTCATGCACAGAATGTTTCTAATATGAGGTCCTTTGGTGTTGCAGGAGCTGCGCGAGTCGAAGCGTAGGCATGAGTCACGCGTGGTGGAGATTGACAGCGGTAGACCGCAAGACTTTGAGAGCAAGCTAGCTGAGGCTCTGATTGAACTTCGTGGCCAGCACGAGGATCAGGTCCGCATATACAAGGAGGAGATTGAGAAGACCTTCAATGCCAAGGTAGCCTAATCTGGCTGTGGTTGTTCTTATTCCACAGATTCTTCTTCAGAAGAGTTAAATGCAGACTCAGTCCAAATTCTATGCCATTAACAGTTGGTTTTGTCCTCTAGCTGGAGAATGCGCGTCAGTCTGCCGATAGGAACAGTCACCTAGTTGGAGCAGCTCATGAGGAACTGCAGCAGACACGTGTGAGGATGGAGAGCATGTCTGCTCAGCTGTCCCAGCTCCAAAAGCAGGTGAGTAATCATTACAGATTAGCAATAAAATAAAAACAAGTACAAGGTCAAGAGTTTCAGTTTATTGAATAGACATGGCTGTTCCAGCGAAGTATGTTGTATAAACAGATTTATTGCACACACCTATTTGCTTATCCAAATTATATTTTATAAAACTTTAGATTTATGAAAACCTACACCCTCTAAAATACAACATCATCTAGATTGGCCAAGCACTGCAAACATCTAAATCTTACTGATTAAAACAAAATTGTATACACAATACTAAATGTTTTTGATAGATTAACCAGTTTTCAGGATTAATAATCCTGCAAACCAATGACGACATTACTTGACTGTTTCGCATAAATCTTTTGACATATTCACAATTCGTTCAAATAACCAGTATCACTGTACTGCAATCCATACTATACTCTATACTCTATTTATATACTTATAGAGCTTATAGACAAATATACTGTTGTCCAACAAAATAAATACATAATAAACTAATACATAAACACACATTTTTTTTTTTTTTTTTTTGCAAATACAGTGGAACCCGGTTAGATTGATGGCCTAGGGGGTCGCCAAAAAGCAACGAGATAACCGATGATCGAGATAAACGAAAATCAATATGGCGGCAATATATTAACGTGCTTGAAATTTCTTTATGTACATGATGTGCGTTAATAAATGAGAATGTGCATGCACGTGTTTTTGAAGGTTTTTACACAACAGCGTTGCGCGATTTGTTTGATGAAGGCATGCTATAAAAATACATACAGTACATGTTTATCTGTCAGGAATCCACCTGCCACGCCCCTTCGCCCCTTCAGCGTGTCAGGTGCTTTCTCGCCGCTTTCGAAGCTCCGGCTTCAATCGCGCACATATGGTGCTCGTTTAGCATCATCACCAGCTCCTATTTAAACTTCCACACTCTCACTGTCCGTTATTGTTGGTATATGTTGGTTCACGGCGGTCGTTGTTATCGCTCATGTGTATCCCGCACGTGCCTTCCACCGGCACTCTCTCAACAGCTGCTCTTTTCTTCCCAAAGCGCACCGCGGATTCCCCCTGATCCTGCCGGTGTTCATTCTATGCTTTTGCTGCTCATCCCACGTTCCGCGCCGCCAAGCGCGGCTTTTGCCTCCCGTTCATCGCATAACATTTAACAACAAAAGGCATATGTGCACTAACTAACAGCAGAGATTCACCAGTATACAATACAACACCTGTAGCAGCTGTAAGACGTGATTTTTCCGCCACTTCCGCGAGTTCTTCTGCGGCTCCACCGAGATAACCGACGTTAAATGGCAAATTTTTCCCCCCTTGTGCCAGAGATATCAGGGTTCGGCGACATAAAAAAAGTCGACATAACCGATAAAAAATGCTTAGAAAAAGTGAGAATTTGGCGGTTCCATTTCAAAAATGTCGACTTAATAGGGTTGTCGAGATAACCGAGGGCGCGATAACCGGGTTCCACTGTAGTTTGTTTTGCTGAAAATGTTGAATTTGTTAAGCCTGTTGTTTGTAAGTTTATGACCTTCAGGAAAAATATCCAGTCTATACTCTGATTTTAATGGCTTGAAGATTCTTAATTACTTCCCTCTTTTTATCTTTTTGTTCTGTGTTATGTTTGCACAATGTACTGGTTACCCAGTTAATTTCACAAGATTTGCATTTATTTGTATACATCTTTTTAAAGAATTTTTAGAGTAACGGAAGAGGAGACTCATTGATGTTTGATTCACTGGTTTTCTGTGTGCTGCCAGTGTTTTTCCAAATGGTCACAGAAGCACTTTCTCTGCACTCTAGTATGGCTCAGTATTCAATAGTATCAATAGAGTTTTTTTTATTCAGGTTTGTCCCATTATTAAGTCAGTCATGATCCAGAGACCACTCTCTGTAGCTCAATGGCACCACCAACTGGCTTTTGGAGACAAATTAACAGGCCATTCAGTTTAAAAAATTTTAACCAACATATTTGGGGGAAGGGGTGAGCACTGAGATCCGGCCTTATAGATCCGTATGATGTTGGGAATTGTATAAGATATATTCATTCCTGCATCAATTTGTCATATGTATTAGCTGGCTGCCCGGGAGGCTAAAGTGAGTGAGCTGGAAGAGGGAATTGCATATGATATATTCATTCTTATATCAATTTGTCATGTGTATTAGCTGGCTGCCCGGGAGGCTAAAGTGCGTGAGCTGGAAGAGTCTCTGTCTCGCGAGAGAGATCTCATGCGCCGTCGGTTGGAGGAGAAGGAGAAGGAAATGGCAGACATGCGCCACCGCATGCAGCAGCAGCTGGATGAATACCAGGAGCTGCTGGACATCAAGCTGGCTCTGGACATGGAGATCAGTGCTTACCGGAAACTGCTAGAAGGAGAAGAAGAGAGGTAAGAAACAAACAATGGATGTGATGAATATTAACATGCTGAAAATTGTCATAGAACTCAGCTGAGTGCAACCAGTGGGTCTTTTTACTAACCACACTTTTTCCTGTAGGCTGCGTCTCTCTCCAAGTCCTCCTCCTGGTCGTGTGATATCCGTCACTCGTACCTCAGGCTCTGGCGCACACACTCAAACCCGCATGGCTCAGAGCAGCACTACTCGCACTTCATCTGGAAGCGCTAAAAAACGGCGCCTAAATGACACAGACAGTGAGGCGTCCAGCGTGACTGGTGGAACAGTGACACGCACTCGCATTTCCCAGCAGGCATCAGCCAGTGGCCGAGTCACTGTGGATGAGGTGGATCTAGAGGGCAAATATGTCCGTCTCAACAACAAGTCTGATCAGGTAAGAGGGAAATAACATTTAAAGTCCCCAGGATAATGTCCACAGTAATATGATGCAAGACGAATTCACACTAATAATTAAAAACATTAAAAAAAAGGTTATAATATGTAGTTCCAAAGTTCTATTAATAAATGTATGTTTATTTGAAATATACTTTTAGTATATTTACTTTGACTTAATTTGGGTTGTTATAAATTAAATAAAGCCTATTACATAGGAACTTCTACACTTGGAACTCGCTATATAAATCTTTTATATCGTCATAGTATACTTTTATTGTTAAATTTCACTCACACTGTTCTATAATCTGTTCTACTGTTTCTGTTTTCCTCTTCTCAGGACCAGCTTTTGGGCCACTGGCAGGTGAAGAGACAAGTGGGCTCTGGTACTCCAATCATTTTCAAGTTCCCACCTAAATTCACCCTCAAAGCAGGACAGACCGTTACAGTGAGTTAATCACACACTTCACAATAGTAGTGAATTCTCAGTGGTGTCAAAAAGTCACCAAGTGTAAATCAAGTCTTGCGTATTATATGCTGGGTTTTCATTTTCACAATCAAGTTTGTAAGCACAGTAATATGTAAAAAAAACCTGAACTATATACAGTATTTACATTTTTTACTCTCTCTCTCTCTCTCTCTCTCTCTCTCGATCAATTGAGTACTGGTATAAGTTAAACACCTGTGGGTTTGTTTAAAGGGTGCCCATTCTGTTGTTAGATATACTGTATGTGATTCTATGAAAGTTAGCTAAGACTTTCATACGTTTATGGTGTTGGCATACAAAAACCTTCAGCGCTCTGTTATATATATTTCACTGAAACTAAGAGGCTTGTACTTGTTCTCACATTACTGTGCCTCTGTATCAAGGCCTATAAAGACATGGTATGACAAAGTTGGTGTTAAAGGACTTAACTAAGTCTCACAGAATCTTGACCTCAATGCTACTGAACACCGTTTGTGTTCATAGGCTTCCTCAATAATGCTCCTGTGGCTGAAAAGGAGAAATCTTTACAGTAAGACTTAAAACTCTGGACTGTGTTGAGGCTATTACATCAGCACAGGGGAAGGAACAACTGCATATTAATGCATATTAATGCCATTAATGGGATGTTCAACAACAAAGTGTCTTCTCAAGTAAATTGTTCTCACACTGTCTCTGTTTGTCTCTGTGTTGACAGATCTGGGCCTCAGGAGCTGGGGGGACCCACAGTCCTCCTTCTGACCTGGTATGGAAGGGTCAGAACTCCTGGGGAAGTGGAGATCTCTTCCAGACTACCCTGGTCAACTCAAGTGGAGAGGTGCGGCATGAACCACTCCCCTCGACATCTTGGACTTAATTTACTTTAGAACATTTTCCAAAATTTTGCTCATTTTAATTCTTTCTCTAGGAGATGGCAATGCGGAAAGTGACACGCACACTGTTCCAGGAAGATGATGATGAGGAAATGGTATGTATTCTTTGACATTAGCATTTTTCTTTTTTTTTTATCCTAAACCTTATACAATTGGACTAGGGTTGAAACGAATTCTTGAGCAACTCGAGTAATTATAATACAAAAAGCTTTGTTTAGTTCATTTAACTACACACAGAGCACTGTGTTTCCCCACGGACCAATATTACTGATGCATCACCTGTTAAACTCTGGGCTGCTCTGAGGTCTCATTTATAAATTGCAATAAAAAAAAAAGGCTTATGCATGTTTCCAGCCCTGTTTTATGCATTAATGTATTTTTTTTAGCAAATTAATTTTTTTTATGAAACAGTGACACATCTATATAGCTCTATATGAATCTTCAAAGCATCCTCATAGCCTTTTTAAATTATCATGAACAACTTTAAAATGTTTCTCTTTTGTGACTGTTTAACTCGTGTAGGCTGCTCATAGTACATGTGGAGATGGAGAGTATAACCTGCGTAGCCGCACAGTGATCTGTGGTTCATGTGGTCAGCCATCAGACAAGGCTGCAGGCACCTGTGTGTCAGCGAGCTCTGGGGTCTCTAGCGCCTCTCGCTCTTACACTAGTGGAGGAGGAGGGGGACTTCCTGAAGGCCTGGTCTCCCACTCCCACTCCCACTTTATATTTGGCAATGACAAACCCAGACAGGTACAGTATGAACAGTACCCTCACAGAGTACATATCGCTATTATATAAAGCAGTAAATGAATAAATAATTCAATGTAATATTTACATAAAATTGTTCATTTTATTTTAAAATAAAAAAAATTTGGAAAAATGTGTAAATATTATTTTTGAAAAATTCTCATCAGAGAAAAATGCTAATTATATGGTTACACTTACTTGACATTATTATTTAGTTTAGTTTTATGCTTTGTTTACCTTTAATACTGTTTTAAAATCAATAATATAATTGTAATAATATAATATATAATAACATTAAAAAATCATTTTGAATTGTCTATTTAAAAACACCCTTATATTTATTATGAATTTGGCTATTATACTAGAGTAGCTTTTACTGTAGTATTAAAATTCTCTTTCTATTTTTTCCCACAGGGTGGTCCTAAACCTGAAAACTGCTCCATCATGTAGATGCAGAAACAACCATGTTGTCTGCTCAGTTCAGCAAGATCAGTTATATGTACAAACTGGGCGACTTGATTTCTAACTTGGTCATCTATATTTTTTTTATTTTTCATACTTTATATACGTAATTCATGTTTTGTATGTAATAATCTGCAGGTTAGATGAAATGCTTTTGTCTGGCAGACTGCTTGCATGCAGCTTGGGTGCTATAAGGGGTTTGTATATAAAGTACTATATGCTAGTTTTTGCATGTGGGCTATGCAGTGGCTTTCCTTTAGAGATGTTCATGGAGAGAGAGGTAGGCACATCAATTCACACTTATCTAGAGAACAGGATCCTGTCTTCAGCTGTCTTATAAAATGCTGTCACAACACAACACGCACATCTTAACACTCTTGTCAGCATCTTTATTTCCATAGGATCAGGGGTGTCTTTGAATATACTGTACTGTAAAGCTATTTTTGCATATTTTTGTTCCAATTTTTCGCAAATGGATTCATAATCCAGAAGTGCGCAGCAAAGTGTTAAACGCTAACTCAGATTTTGGAAAGGCAGGACGCACAGTCTTGCATGAAAGATTAACAGGATCATGGCACATTATTTAAGAAGCTTTTTGTATGGCATATAGTTTGAATTTATATGAATGTAGTCTTAAAGATTCGTGTGTCAGTGTTCTACTTTTCTGCCTATTATGCAAAGGCAGTGGACAGTGTTGGAATCAGAGACAAATATTAGCTACATGTTGGTTCCTTTTTTATGTTGTCATACAAGACATACGAAATATGTCCTTTATATTTTTTTGAGCTTTTGAGAATTGAAAGTCTATGCAATTTTCCATTATCAACTGTAGATAATACATGTAGGTAACAAGGTGGTTAAGAATATAGAACAATTTAAAACTATTTTCTAAGATGTAACAGTCATTATAACTTAAAAAAAAAAGGTCTGGAGAACAAGAAATGTGTAAAAGTAATTGTGTACATTTGTGTACATTGGAGGGCTGAATTTTGTATTGAATGCCAAAGAGTTAAAATGGGAATAGTCTCTAGTCTGAGATTTCGTATATTTATGAGGACAGTGAAACATTTAAATTGAATTGCAATGTATAAAAGGTGTGTATGAGTGTTGATTTTTTTGTATACTCAGTGTTGGACAGCTGAAAGTGTTGACTGTTGTTGTTGTCACTCCTCTCTTTTCAAGCAGCTATTAGTTAGACGGCAGGCGTCCACTCCTCCAACTCTGTGTAGCCTTCACTTACTAGAGTTGGGCTTTGGTCTTGGAAAACATTCCTTACTGGCATGTTAGCTGACGTTCATAAAGCTTTATGAATTCATGGAGACATGTATATACAGTGTGTGAACATTTGGAGAGCTGGATAGGACATGCCCCCATTCTAAGATGCTTAAATAACTTCTCTGTATCTCAGAAGGTGGTGGACAGGACACTAGCTTGCAAAATTAGTGGACGCTTTTCCCTTTTCATGTTATGCTTAAATGCTAATGCTAAAATGATGTGGGTTTTGGTCAGGCAGTGGAACATTTGTCAATTATTTTCTTTTTTTTTGGAATTGAGTTAAATTGAATTTTTCTGATGAAAATTAAATATATATAGATTTATTAATTAATGCCTGACCATCAGTCATTAATGTTAACAAGTTTAATAATTTATGGGGTGGAATAATGTAATTATTATAATTTTTTTTATGTTATGAAAAAACTTCCCCATTTCCCCTCATGTTCTTGAACAGAGTGTATTCTGTAATTGGCAACAAAGGTTTTCCCCCCATTTTCTGCTTTTTCTGCTTTTTTATATATATATATTTTTGTTCTGCATATAAAGGTGATTATTGATGTTTATTGTGTAGGCATAAATAGTGCCTTGAATTCTTTCATTAAAAAAAAATACTATTTCGCACTCTTGGATGTTTTAGGTCATTATTTAAAATGTGTGAAAATATAAAGGCTTGTCTGAAAACACAAAAGCAGTCCAATAGCACTTTATAGTGAATTAAAATAAAATGTATTTCATGTGTGAAAGTAGGTGTTAAGATTAAACTTGCTGAGGAAGCAGAATTATAGACATTTTCTGTACATAAAGTATACAGTTAACAAATGTGCACTCATATTGAGCGAGACCAGATCTCAGGTTTCCTCGTGCTCTCTGTTAGGAGTACAGGCAGTGTCCACCAGGTTGCAGTGTTGTGTTTCTGCAAGAAGTTATTAAAACTAGGACACTTATCAATCCTATGCACGCTTTTTGGTGCAGCAGTGCAACTGTCTAAGCAGAGTGGACCTGTGTACTCATTTATGGCAGTGTTGTGGTTTGTGTTGATCTGTGATATTACACTACTATGCCTCAGTAAGCATATATATAGAAATAATATATAATTATTATTATTTGTTTTTAGAAAGGTTTTGTGTAAATGTGCATGGGACAGATCATATCACAAGCATTTAATTCCAGGATATGTATGTATCGTTAAGCACTTTTCAACTTAACAAAAATATGTTTGCCTTCTTTTTTTATATAAACCTTGGAAGGCTGAAAAACTTGAAGTAATGAACAAGGGAGGTGATTGATTTTAATACTTGTGGCAGATGTTTTCCAGAATAACTGATCCAAGACAAAGGAAAAAATATTTTCTTGATCCACAAATCAAATAGCTTATCAGTGACAGAGAGTGCATAAAGGACATTTTCTTGGGTATTTTAGAGCAGTGGTCCCCAAACTTTTTTGCTTCACGGACCGGATTAATGTCGGACAATATTTTCACGGACCAGCATAAAAACGGGTATTTTCTAAATATAATAATAAACGTGAATCCACTGTGTTGTTTTTTGTTCATTTTGCTCGCTTGGGGGTTTGAATTTAGCGGTAATGTATTCTGTGTTACAGGCGGGAGCCTCTTTAAGAAGGTAGCGGATGGAGGTAAGACATGTGACCGAGGCATCATGACATGCATCAAGAGTGAGTCATAGACAGATGTGGTGGAGAGAATCCACTCATTTTCCAAAATAAAACATTTCAGAATCAGATAATAAATAAAACGGAAATCATGTAAGTTATATATTCTTTCTGTGCGGCCCGGTACCAATTGACCTACGGACGGGGGATGGGGACCACTGTTTTAGAGCACCAAGCTATTCTATGTGGCTTAAAGTGTGTGGACACCTGACCATCACATCTACAGCATATTAATTTAACACCACATTTTGAACTCTTCTTCTGAGAAGGCTTTTTAAAGACCAACACAAAGTCATCCATTAGACTTTCATTGAAGTTTAAATCCAGTGGCTATTTGTTTTACCCCACTGCTTGCCATTGTTCACTGTGATCTTGGGCTTGTGTATAGCTGCTTGGCCATGTGAATCCATTTCATTCAACTTTTAACATATAGTTCTTTGGATGATGTAGCTTCCAGAAGCAGTTGGGAACTCTTCATTGAGTGATGCAACAGATGATAGTTGATTTTCAACACACTATGCATTTCAGCACTTGTGAGGTCTCCTGCTTTGTGGCTGAAGCCTGCATCCGTCCACAAACTACATTGGTGAAATAATACCTAGATTTCTGTAACAAAGCTTACAAACGGTTAAAAATATTACACACAGACTGAAATGCATAAAAATTTCCAGTTTATTTACAATATTTACAATTCTTGAAGGATTACATTCAACTGACATTAAAAGATGAGATAATGCACAACCTTCCGAAGACACGTTTTATAAAGCTGTGATGAAAATGTAATATCTACCTCATGATGGGTCTATTTTATTTGAGTATTTCCAAATACCATGAAACCATAAATCAGTATTAAAATGAGAAGCGAGAAGTAAAGAGAGAGCTGTCATACGTTGAAAAATTAATTCAATGTCCACCAGATGGCAGTGTTATGCTGCTGCAAGAAGTTATAATCCAGTTTCCTTTACCCAAATACTGGTCTCAGTACACATTGTGCTTTGGGTGCATGTTTCATGTTCTTCTGACATCTCTTCATTTTGCAGATGCTATATGGCTGGGTAAGTGACACCCTTATTTTTCCGCTGTCTTGCAGGGACAGATGTTGTTCCCCTTTAATTTGTATGGAAAATACAGTGGTAAAACAGGCAGTGGTTGTGCTTTAGGAACATGCCATCCACTAAGATTTCACCCATGCGAGGGTGTTGAGGCTGTGATTAGTTGGCCTGCCTACGTGGCGATGGTGAGGGAGGCCTGCGTACTGGTGGCAGGTCGTAATGTCCTGGTATGTGACTGTTGACTGGCAAGTCGTAATGGTTCTGAGGATCGTGTTCCAGAACGTTTCCAAGAGGACATTGTTCTGGAAAAAATGGGACATGGAACATTTCAGAGTCCAAACCAAATAAGAACATTTGCTTGCTTCGGCCTAATAAAACATTCTAGCTAAAATGCCAAAATTACCTCTAAGAATAACTCTTGAGGGAAAAATGGTGATTTGTCTTTGGTACAGCAACATAATGAGCAGAATTAATATAAACATGTGCTATGTAAAGTGACATTTGAGGTCTATTTTTTAGTGTTGTGTTCATAGGTTTGCTAAATCAGTGTTTTTGCTGGAGTAAACTTTAGTCAGCGAACTCAGCAAAAAAATTACACTAGTTATTTTGGCAGATGTTTTAGACTCTTTAACACACCCTACTGCTGTTGTTGCCTTTTCCCTGCTTTGTACTTTATTTTCAGTTTCTCAACGCTGTTTATTGTCAGAGAAAAAAACATTTCTCAACTCAGAAGTAAAACACACTCCCATAAATGCAATGCAGTGCAGTAGAAAGAATTAATGCACACTTTCAGGCCTAAGTGGTTTTGAGAGATAGGCTGATGAAGTGACAGATAGTTTCCTTTTAAATCCAGTAGTGAACCTTCCAGATATAATATCGCTTCCAAGTCCAGTGTTACTGATAAGAAGCTATTATTCACATCTTTGGATGAGAGTCTTGTATGAGCTTTTGGGTTCACACACAATGCAATGCTCTGACATTAACTACTCTTGGCTTCCTTCCTTCAGGATGAAGTGTGCTAAAGATAAATAAGGTTCAGTAAGAGGTACCTCTGCAGGAGAAACTGGTGGAAGGGAGAACTGGACGTCGGAGCTCTGTGTAGGATCTCTCAGGAGGCACAGCAGGTTTCATTTCCATGTAGCTGCACTCAGGAGGGCATGGAGGAAGACCAGGCAGGTCTTTAATGGTGGCATATGGATTTTCACTGTTTAGAGAACTACTGCTCACAGCAATGCAGGAGTCCTTCAATTCTAAATGCAGATTAGGAAAATGTTAGCAACAAAAAGAAATATACTGGAACCTATGCAAACCACATGAACAATTAAGTGGTACTGTCAACAGCACTTACGTTTGTTGTAGTATTTCCCAAGACTGGCACTGTAGCTATAACTACGGTCAATTCCAAATGCTCCTGCAAAGCACAATTACGATTTGAAATAAGTTCAGAACACACATTAGGTGGTAACTAAAGGGTTTTTTAATGATGAATCCACTGAGGTTTGTGTTATAACAGCCAAAACCTAGCCAACTAATCTGGTGGTAGTTAAAACAGGATTTTTCTTTTTGACACCTCAGCTATAAAATGGAATAGATATTTCACCAAAACGATGCAGAAATATTTTTAAATATTAGACCTACAATAAGTAATTTCCCTGCAAAGACCATGCTGTGTAAGAAGCCATTCTAGCATGGTAAAAACAGTCTGCTTAAAGATGTCTAAACCATTATTATTTAATTTAAATTGCTGCTTCTGAGTCAGAATGGAATATTTAAATGCAGTCCCTATTTTTCTTTTTTTTCTTTTTTTTTACCTTTTAGGGAAATCAGATTTAACCTATATGCTATAACCTTTACTTCCGATTGGGAAACTTTCCTCAAAGCAATTTTATGAAGCCAAATTCTATTATTCATAATTCTATTATGAAGCCAAAAATAAATAGACAATAAATACATAGTAAGCAGACATGCCTTGGTCTTTAGGGGGTTCCTGGTGTTTCCAGTCAGCAGGTAAAGTAGCATTAGATTCCATTCCAAATAAGCCTCTTCTTTCCCGTTCCATATTCTTCAGACTATAGAACAGCTGCTTATTGGTGTTCTGATTCAACACAATAGCAGAATAAAAGGGAACTCTTTAAGTAAATTTTGAAGCTATATCTGTATTCACACTGACTATTTGTATTTACTTAAGGAAGCATGTCTTCTAATTAACTGCATAGCAGACTACCTTGACAATCCGGTCCTGGTTATTAGGGATTTGGGGTAAAGGAAGTCTGTTCTGGGACAGTGTGGTAGCTGGGGTTTGAATAGTAGTGATGGTAGCTGTGCGAAACATCTAATGCAAAGAAAGTGGAATTAGAATATTCTTTGTTTAGTTTTTTTTTTTTAAGTAATTTAGGTATAATATACTCAGGCTGTTTTAAATAAAAAATGATTAGTGGAGGTGACTCCTACCAGGCACAGCGTACTCGGAGGTGACATTGCGGGTAGAGGAAAAAGACACAGTGGGAGTGTTGCTCTGTTTGTCCTTTTGTCTACGTCGGTAGTAAAGAAGCAGTAATGCCAGCAAGAGCACCACCAATATAAGAAGGACCACAATGCCCACGATCGCCCCCCAAGAATCTTTCTCCACTGGAGACACAGGGACCATTACGCTCACCACACGCTCTGTGGAAAACCAGAAACTCAAACATTAATAACAATACACTATGACAACAGTACAATACAGCTTACTAATTTCTTCTTCAACATTATGATATTAAGGTATTTCTTTATTATGTGCTCCTGAAAGTTCATGCAAACAAACTTGTGTATTTGAAGTGATCGATTAATACATCACATATGGTTATTTGCTGAATGTCTGTATTTAGATTTTAGAAAATTAATGAATACCTTGAGCACAGTCCACTCCGGATCCAGGTTCACACACACATGCACCAGTGTGAGGATCACATGAATGGTTAGGGGAGCATAAACACATCTGATTACAGTTAGTCCCAAAGGTTCCTGCTTTACACACTGTAACAAAGGTATTGCATATTACAGACAGCAACAGGAGCCAATGAATAAGTAAAGAATATCCAAAAATAATGGACAAAACCAACAGTTTAATAAAGCCAGCATCATTATAAAATTTGCAAACTTAGGCGATTGTACTGGCCCAAGAATGTTTTGCAATCATCTAATTACAATTTTGTTGCATGAAGAATGTTTGATTATATATGCCTAATCATACGCTATATTGCCAAAGTTTGCGGACACCTGGTCATAAGTATGGTATGTGCTTTTTGAGCATCACATTCTGCATTTAGTTTAAATTGCTCTTATAATTCCCTTGATAACTTTCACTAGATTTTAAAGTGTGCTTGTGAAGATTTGTGCAGCATTCCAAATCATCCCAAAAGTGTTCCATAGAGTTGAGGTCAGAGCGCTGTAGCAGGAGATTTCCACTCCAACTCATGCAAAGCATATCTTTGTGGAGTTTGCTTTTTTTTGCAAAGGGGCACTGTCATGCTGGAACAGGTTTGGGTCTCCTAGTGAAGAGCTAAGTTTCATTCTACTGGATTTAAAGACACCCTACACAAATGTGTGTCTACAGCTTTGCGATAGGGAAAGAACCACATCTGTCTGGAAAAGTCAGGTGTCCCAAAACCTTTGTCCATACAGTGTATTTGTATTTGTATTGTTCTAGATAAATATTATCTGAGTCTTCATATAAGCTTATTCATATTCATACAATATTAGCTCTATTGAAACATTGAACAAAGTTATATTTTGCTACATAAAACATTTCTTTGACAAATCTCAAAAGGTCCCATTTCAGAAATAAAAAAAAAAATCAAAGTATATATTATTCAGTGGCATTACAATAACTAAGCAAATATCTAAGCCAAAACTATTCCAAATAGTCAAAAAAGCCAAACAATTCTGATCATAACATTTATAAACGGTTTTATGATCATATTTAGTTTTTTGTGATATTAGCATTAGGCAGTATATTAGCATACGGGTATTCTGACTTACACACAGAGCAGTCGGATCCAGTCCAGCCTGGGAGACAGTGACATGATCCATCCTGATGATGACATGTGGCATTGTTGGCACACCTACACACACCACTGCACTGCTTACCAAAGTGACCAACTGGACACACTAAAAATCACAGATATTTTTTATTTAGTTTGACAAAAAAGTCAATAAAAAAGATAATTGGATGGATGCATCTCTCAAAATACATAACAGAGTTATTTGTATATACAGTATGTGCAAGTATCAGTCTATATTAATGTAATTTACAAATGCCACCTTGTTCACACAGGGGCCCTGTATAGCCTGGTAGACACACACACTGGCCTGTGATGTGATGGCATGAGGTGGAGTGGACACAGGTAGGACAAGTTTGGCTGCACTTCTCTCCATAGACACCCTGACTACAAACTGAGAGGAAGAACAAGAAGATCTGTACCAACTAACCAATAAAAAGCTGCTTAATGTTTACTATATTACATATATTACGTTATGTATTATATAACATTTATCGTCACTTTTATTGCCTTACTATCACTTACATGCTCTAATTGTATGTATTAGATTCCTTTTTCTGATTCTGTAGATATACTGTAGCATAGCATAAGTGGTTGCAGTGACTTTAAATATTTGTTATCTGACTTATGCTCAAGAAGAAAAAGAAGCTTTTTGATGTATCGTTTTACATTCCACCCAAATATATAATTTGCTTCACTAAAAAAGACTTTTACTTACTCCTAGTAAACATTCCAGGATAAATACATCACTATACATGAAATGCAGTCTGGAATGCCTGCCTTTGTTAAAACATACCTACAGCCTATTAACAGATAGAGCACTCCATAATCTTGAGGATTTGTCTGTAATTTTAATACAATGATGTGTATGTTTTGACCCTCAAAAAAGTCAGCTAGTTAAAACATACTTACATCTGAGTAACTAAGAGGATCTGCACTCACCATGTTGACACTGAGATCCCCGGTAGCCCGGTTTACACATACAGATGCCATTGTGTGGCAGACAGGAGGCGCTGTTGCTGCATAAGCAGCTCTGATTACACTGATGTCCCCATTGTCCTTGTGGACATTTCTCTGTGCAACGTGGACCTAAATGCACAGTTAAAATTAAATGACACTGGGTCTAGTATGCTATTATGTTACATTATATGATTCTCAATTGTGTAGTTACCTGTCCAACCTGGCAGACATTGGCACTGTCCTGAAACACTATGGCAACCTTCATCATGGAGGCAGTCACATTTATGCTGGCAGCCTGGGCCAAAAGTTCCCACCTGTTTATCAAAGACAAGCAAAAATGGAAAATATTTCTCTTGGTCAGAAGCAATGGTGCAAAGCAGTCAGCTGTGAGTAGAAAAAATAAACACAGACACACTTTGTTTGGTCGATTGTTTTTATGTTGTTTTATGTTTATACCCCACTTTTGTTTCATGCTCACATGGTTGCGAAACCAACCACCACATCACAGGGTAGCTGATTATACTCAAAGGAAAGTGCTATCTGCCATACATGAGATCACTACTGTAAATATGATTGACAGGTTAGAGAATAATGCTATCCATTTCACCCAGAACCTCCTTAAAATCTCTTGATCTCCCTGCCATGTATGAATTAGCTTGTTTTAATGGACTGCCAGACATGATGTAGTGACATATTGACAAGGCAATGGCTTGCAATGCTATAAAAGAAAAAAAAAGGTATGAGTCTGAGCATTTAAGGCGGTGTGGGTAGCTGAAGAACTTTTCTGTTGTTTTCCCTACTCGCAAAGTTCTGATGGTACTAAATACAAAGATTTTTAAAGTATGGATTTGGAAGCAGACTCACAGGGCAGGGCTGATCACATAGGTCTCCTCTCCATCCAGCTGTGCATGTGCAGGAGCCATCACCTGGGTGGCACTGGGCCTTGTTAGCACACTGGCATGTGGCATTGCAGCCTGGACCCCATGTCCCCTCAGTACATGGAATGGAACAGTCTGGACCTCTCCACCCTGTTAAAAAAAAAGGAACATCCACATTACCATGTTAACTTATGACCAAATGGGCTTCAGTGAGATTGAATCGAAGTCAACCATACAGATCTAAGAACAAAAAAAGTTTTTTATTTCAGAAAATCTGCTTACCCTCTTTACAGAAGCAGGTTCCATCGATAGCAGAGCAGAAAATAGCATTTTTGCAGGTACACTCAAAAGAGCAATCTTTCCCATAGAAGCCAATCTCACATTGCCTGTCACAGTGACGTTCCTACACACATTTTAGAGAACAGTAAATAACATTACGTTATACGAAACGGTAAGTTGAACCGCTTACAGCCTAAAAAGTATGTTGCTTACAAAGCTACTGGTTCCATTTGATCATTCTTTCATACAGCAACAAGGCCTTTATAGCAGAGAGGTGTTAAATGATAGATCACTGATTAATGCTAAATCTACTCACTGTGTATCCTGGAGCACAGTGACACAAACCGGTGACAGAATCACACACACCACCGTTCACACACAGGCAGGGCTCCAAGCAACCACTTCCATAATAACCATGAGCACAGGTCTCGTTACAGAAGAGCCCCGCCCACCCAGGCTGGCATGTGCACTCTCCCTTCAATGGATGACAACTGAAATATAGTATGCATGTGTAAACATGCACATGTATGAACATTTATTTTGTTGTAAATCTCATAAATAAACACGTTAAAAAATTACATTTTTATTATTAGCAAAATGTTCCCTCCTTGAGATCAAGGACCTCCATGGATAGTTTTTAAACAACTTTTAACCACAGAAAAAAAACATTTACAATCTTCTTTTATAATCCACTAAACCAGGTTAATACATTTTATATATAAATACAGTGGTAAACTGGCCTTCATGTTTAAAAAAGATGCATAAACATAATGAAACAAGTTAGAAAAAGGGCAACTGTTATCCAACAAAATGATTCCACACTTGTGCATTGTATTTGGAGGCTTGTCGGCTTAAATATATTTATTAAAAACATAGCTAAAGGGCCCATAACACTGCATTAATTCTCACCTGAGAGTATGTTGGCGGTCACAGAGGCAGCTCTGTTCACAGTGAATGCCGAAGGCTCCATCACTGCACATCCTCTGAGAGCACTGTGGACCCCTGAAACCCGGCTCACACAAGCAGCCCCCATCAATGTGATAGCAGCGTGCACCATTAGTGCAGTCACACACACCCTTGCAGTCCTGCCCATAGTTCCCCACTGCACACTCTTCATTACATCTGTGGAGTGAGGACATGTGAATGGACAATGTATACATACACATACCCACATATTTAAATCTACTATTCATGTTCTCCAAGAGACTAATCAAAGTGTTAGCGTGGCCTGTGATTTAAACATCCAGCATTACTAAGGCGTTTCAAAGAAACTACTAAATTAAATTTCAAAGGGGTTGCTTGTTGTGACATGCTGAGAATATTTTGTAGTATAATGCAGAGAACATGACAACAAACCCACCTTTCACCAGTGAAGCCAGGAGTACACTGACAGTGACCTGTCACTGGGTCACAGTGACCGCCATTATGGCACAAACACTCCTTAGAACAATTAATGCCAAATTTTCCTTTATGACATCTTTCTGTACATACTGACCCCTGAAAACAATGGAAAGAAAAAGAGAGCTTACATATCTCGATCTATCAAGGCAAGAGTCTATTCAGACTTTCAGAAAGAACTGAAATTTCTCACTGTCCAACCAGGAGGGCACAGACACACTCCTTTCCCCTGGCAGATGCCTCCGTTCTGGCACGAGCAGCGAACTGCACATCGGCCTGTCCTCACACACGGAGTATCACATCTGTAGAGTACAGGGATTTTACTCACACGGTACAGAAACCTAATAAACAATATTATATCCCAAAGAGCACACACACATATAGTACATACACTGTACAATAAACAATACAGTGAAAAATGACTTACAGTGTCCCAGTAAATCCTTCTCTACACACACATTCTCCAGTTTCTTTATTGCATGAGCCGCCTGTTCCACACTGGCAATGCTGTGCACAGCCATCTCCGAAGTATTCCTTTGGGCAAGGGTCCTGTCATCCAACATGTTCAACAAAGGACATATTATGATAATGTATTTATTTTTAGGATTTGCTCTGTAGGCATGCTGAGACAATTTACATGTATTATTTTAAAAGCAATACTGGAATCTAGAATGGGCAAAAATATATTTAACAAAAGATGAGTTGTAAAATAAGCACTATGCCAATAATAAGAACTAAGAGTGACATAGTAGTAGTAATAATAATAGTAATATAATAATAATAGTAATAATAATAAATAATAATAATTATAATAACTCTTCTACAATAATTGTAAGTGTCTCTATATACCCTACCTGGCAGTGTTGTCCAGTGTAGCCTGGAGGGCAGAGACAGGATCCAGTCAGGACATCACACTGGCCTTTATTCTGACACTGGCATTGTTTGCTGCAGTCTGGGCCCCAGTGCAGCACATCACATGCTACAAAACATTGGAAGAAATTACTTAAACGCAACATCCCAAATTTCCTGAATTTTCTTTATTACCTCGTGGTTATACATTCAGTAATTTATTCTATTGCAGGAATATAAAGAAGGCATGATGAGACTGCTGGAGACATGAACCATGCTCCTTGCAAAGTATGCATTGGAATCATCAGTCCTGTCAAAGAAGCACCTACTGGTGCAACAGGGAATTAACGCCACACTGAAGATGGCCCCATGACTTTCTTCATGCTACATTTTAAAGCTATCATGTTACGCTTTTGAGTCAGGACGGCCAAGATTATTACATAGAGACAACAAGATGAATGAGGTTTAGACGAGAAATTTTACAGTGGAACACAGATGTTTAGATGGGAGATAAACCGAAGTTCACACAGGGCTAAGATTTCAATCACGCAGACTTCAGATATCAAAGGTCATGAGAGGAGAATCCATCACACGTACACACACACACACACACACACACACACACACACACACACACACACACACACATATATATATATATATATATATATATATATATATATATATATATACAGTGCCCTCCACAATTATTGGCACCCCTGTTTAAGATGTGGTCGTGGACTTCAAAAAATTCTCCTTTTTTTTTAAAACAACATAGAACCCAAATGCAAAAAAAGAGAAAAATCCAACCTTTTATTTAAGTACATAACTTTGGTGGTAAAAATCACACATTTAGAAAAAAAAAACTTGAAATCATGTGTGCCACAATTATTGGCACCCCTGATGTTAATACTTTGTACAACCTCCTTTTGCCAACAAGACAGCACTTAATCTCCTCCTATAACATTTCACAAGAGATTGGAGAACACAGAGAGAGGATTTTGACCATTCTTCTTTGCACAATCTTTCTAGATCATCCAGTGTCCTGGGTCCTCTTATGCACTCTTCTCTTTAGCTCGCCCCACAGGTTTTGATTGGGTTGAGGTCTGGGGACTGAGATGGCCATGGGAGGACCTTGAGTTTGTGACTGCTGAACCACTTTTGTGTAGATTTTGCCACATGTTTTGGATCATTATCCTGCTGAAAGACCCAATGACGACCCATCTTCAGCTTTCTGGCAGAGGCCATCAGGTTTTTATTTAAAATATCCTGGTACTTCAAAGCGTTCATAATGCCATGCACCCTAACAAGGTTCCCAGGGCCTTTGGAAGAGAAACAGGCCCACAGCATCACAGATCCTCCACCATACTTCACGGTGGGCATGAGGTGCTTTTCGGCATACTCATCTTTTGTTTTACGCCAGACCCACTTAGAGTGTTTGTTGCCAAAAAGCTCAATCTTAGTCTCATCTGACCAAAGCACACGATCCCAGTTGAAGTCCCAGTACCGCTTAGCAAACTCAGGCGTTTATGTTTGTGAGTGTTAGTGAGAAAAGGCTTTTTCCTTGCATGCCTCCCAAACAGCTTGTTGGCATGTAGAGAGCGTCTGATGGTTGTTTTGGAGACTCTGTGACCCCAAGATGCCACTCTTTGATGCAATTCTGTGACGGTGAGCTTGGGAAATTTTTTTACTTCTCTTACCATCCTCCTCACTGTGCGTTGTGGCAAGATAAACTTGGGACCTCTTCCAGCCTTGTTTGTCACTGTTCCAGTTGTTTTAAACTTCTTAATGATTCCTCTGACTGTAGATACCGGCAAGTTAAGGCGAGTGGCTATTTTCTTGTAGCCATTGCCTGACTTATGAAGGTCGACACACATCTGCCTTACTTGAATGGTGTGTTCTCTTGTCTTTGCCATGTTGACAAATGGGTAAGAGAATTAGGCCTCTGTGTCACGTCATATTTATACCCCAGGGAAACAGGAAATCATGAATTACTAATTAAAAGTCCCTAGATACCCTGACCAACCTTAGCAACTACAGAAAAATATATAAAAAAAAAAACAATTACATTTTTCAGAGGAATTGTTAGGGGTGCCAATAATTGTGGGACACATGATTTCAAGTTTTTTTTTTTTTCTAAATGTATGATTTTTTTACCACCAAAGTTATGTACTTAAATGAAAGGTTGGATTTTTCTCTTTTTTTGCATTTGGGTTCTATGTTGTTTTAAAAAAAAGGAGAATTTTTAGAAGTCCACGACCACATCTTAAACAAGGGTGCCAATAATTGTGGAAGGCACTGTATATAAATACACGCAAACATACAAACACAAACACTATCCCACTTATTATAATTTATCACAAAACTAGAATAACACAAACCATTTCTTGCAGTGCCTTTTAATAGCAAATTAAAATAACTGCTAACGTGTTATATATTAATAAATGAGAAGTAACCTTTGATGAGCTTGCAATGTTTAAAATCCATCATATTTTAGTTACAAGGTAAATATATATATTGCTGTTATTTACCTGTTATGACATACTCTTACCACAAATATTCGATTGATTTTCAAAACAGCTGCTGCAGAAAACTAAAATAAATCTTCAAATAATTTTGGAAGCACTTCCAAATATTTTTTTCATTGCCTTCCCATTACTGCTGAGACTTTAGAGCTGAATGAAATAGTGGTTAAAACTTCCTTAAACAAAGATAAAAAAAATAAATAAAAAAAACCCAAGCTGGCAACAAAAAGGTGTGCTTTTAGGTTTATTATCTCCAAATTAAACTGTGCAGTAATATTTGATGAAAAATCTGAATTTTAAAATAGTTTTCTGTAGATACAAAAAAAAATTAATTTGGCAAACTGTTCCTAAACCTTTTATACAACACTAAATAGGGAGCATGAACAACATCTACTTGTACAACCATATAAGTATATGGTGCTGCTAGCAGATCAGTAGGTGCATGGAAATAGTAATCCAGAGAGGAGATCTGAACTCAGTAAACTGCTCCATGTCAAGATGTCAAACTGTGGAATCTGGAGCTCAGCAGCTTGGCTCTCTTTATGAAACTCAGAATGACCCTATGTGAGTATTCAGTGTTTGAAAAGGCAGACACTGATGAGCAGAGAAATGCAGCATACAGTTTATCAGGTCATTGACTTCATGAGACACTGCCTTGTCAAAAGAATCACAACTTGATTTGTTTGTGAATTACATACACAAATATATATATATATATATATATATATATATATATATATATATATATATAAAAAAAAAAAAATATATATATATATATATATATATATATATATATATATATATTTTTTTTTTTTTTTTTTTGAACAATTTAATAGTACATTGATCTTGTTTTTGTATCTTTTTGTACGTCAGTTATATTTTCCACTGATACTGTACTTGAGTAGGAGCATCTGATCTGACCACTGACTGTTAACAGAAACGTAGTAAGTACTTCCAAATAAATTGGCAGAATTCCAATGTATGTGGAATGGAATTTTTTTTTAATGTGGGAAAATTCCCCACTTCTCCCAAGAGAAGAAGGTCATGGTGAGGGTCTGATCTGTAAACTACATCCTCAACTACCAAAACCACAGAGTATAATTTATGAAGATTATTTAGTCAAGTTGTTATGATTATGAGTAAATATTAGAACACTTTAAAGCAAAACATAGGAATTAGCATTTTCTTTATGTCTTTTCACAATATCATTTTTCAGTTATATTTTGATGTAATACATACATCAAAATATATTGACTGGTTTTGACGAGTTTCATTTTGAAATTGCTACTATATGGCATAGATTGTGCTTTCTTTGCATTAAAACTTTTGAACTTTGGCTTTGCTCAAATAAGTGTAGCCAAATCACTAGGTAATAGCTTAAATCTGCAACTTTGGAACTGTTTTTCATTAGTTACGACCGGGAACGAAAGCCGTGTTCAAAATTATAACTTCTCTTCTTTCCCACCACTCTCTCAGCACACAAGCATTCAGGAAGTGCTATATCCTATACTCTAATAAGCGAAATTTGCAAAGCAGCCAGTTGGAAAATGGGGCCTCTTTGACCAAGGTCTAAACCCAGTACAAGAGGCCAGAGTTTCCATTCCATGTGTATATTCCCTTCACAAGTTATTGCACTGCACTAACAAGAGTGCCATCACTTGGTGGAAAGAAGATTTCATGCTGGATCCTTGTAGATTATCCAAAAAGTTGGAAAATGGGTTATGTAAGATCATTAAAAACTAAAATTAAAAAACATAAATTCCAGCTGGCTTTAAACACTTTAAAACCTCTTCAGGAATAGGGATGTGTTCAGTTATTAGCATTTCAATATAAAATTAATGTGACTTCATGAGTGTTTTAAACACCAGACTAGAAGAGAGTAAATCAACCAAGAAACAGCATCAAAGCAAGCACTTATGAAAATGTTGTGTATATGTTATGTTACAGTGTGTGTGTTTAACCTACCACTGGAACAATCGTCTCCTCTCCAGCCACCTTCACACTGACAGCGGTCTGGAGAGACACAACGTCCGTGGACACATTCTTTGGTGCAGCGTGCTGGCATACATCCACACAGATTTCAAAAGCATAAGGAGGAATACATAACTTTTGTAAGTTTTTACATTTATGTGATTCCAACACTGGTACATTTGGCACCTACATGTAATTTATTACTTACGAACACATTTGTTTCTGCTTTCATAGAATCCTGGGCAACATTGATACCTCCTACGATAGTCCATTTTTACCGACTGGCGATAAGCTGTTTTATATGTTATTCTAGAGAGAAGGGGGGTTGGGAGGGGGCGCAAAAAAATGAAATCAGGGTGAGAGGAAACAGTTTCAATGACACACTCTTAATTTACCCAAGGACATGTATGTACTCTACACACCACATGTTATTCAGAAAAAATAATTTTTTCCCAATTCATTATACATAATGGAACTAAAAGTTCTTAAAAAGTTTAAGAAGGAAAAACAACCATTACGGTTTACAGTTTGTGTACTGAAATACTGTATTGTAGTTGTTGTCAGTGATCTATTAATTCAAGAGTCCATTCACTTTTCATCCATGTGCTAGTGATATGTTTTAACTATGTGCAATATTCTGTATTATTATGTTTTTATACTTATATAAACAGTATCTTGTATATTGAAGTTCACACACTATTAACATTTTTGCAAAATTTCAATAACTTGTCTATCTAAATCCACTCCACTGAGTATGTGTTTCTCTCACCGGTGTCGGATGCATTTGTTGGAGCTCCAGGGTTCAGAGCAGAGCTCCTCATAAACCTGATCAAATGGCTGAGCATATGACTCTTTCACAGAGGTGGTAAAACTGTAAAACGTGAAAAAAGAGAATCACTCAAAGGAACTTCTCTATATTTAACTGATACAGAACTGCTATGTTAAACAAAACTATGTGCACTCATTTTTTATTTTTTATGTATGACTCTGTTGTGATTTGTTTTATCCAGCCTTGTGTTTTAGACTTACCTTTCCCATATACTGCACACATTGGGATCTCCAGGGTCCAAGCACTCTGTCAGATTACATACAGAGCCCAAAAGAAACAGGACCACACAGATCCACAGTGATGTCATACTGCTGTAGGAAAAACAGCACAGTGTTACAGGAGAGACAAAATCAATACTCAAACCATACTGATCCAGAGAGGGGATTAAAACGTTGCTGTTTTTTAAGCTCCTAAGAAGACAATGTGCACTGAACCCTACATCATTAAAAATGTGAGGTGATCAACCATTATTACTTTACGTTGCTGCATGATTTTCCTTTCTTTTATTCATGCCTCTCTGTTCTAGAGCAACATTTGGTATTGCTTTTTGCACATGGTAAGGCAGCTCTGTCTTCTAATCTAGATTTCGGATATATATTTGCTTTACATCATGTTCACATTATTATACATGCATTTCATTTCTCCTGAGTGAAAACATTGCTGACATGACAATATGCCAGATCTGGCTTTAATTACACTTTTTATTCAGTGCTTTTTTTCTTTTCATTTTGTTTTGCTTTTAAACATTCCTTTATTTGTCTAAGACAGATGTATTTATATGATTATGCTCAACTCCAGATCTAGATTTCTAACAAGAATCAACCAAACCTGCTCCTAATACATGGTTGTAAAAAGTGAATAGAAACTATGTTCATTACTTAATAATTATATGTTTACTATTATTAAGCAACAAGTGAAGTAGCTGCTGCAAAATAACTGTAAATAATGGTACATTTTTAAAAGAGAAAAGAGTAAGTTTTGCCATCTGGTTTTAATATAAGCATTGATGGCCCTGGGGACTAAATGTGGATGGGGACAGAAAAGACTCCCAGAGCATTTGTGAGACTCTTCTGCTCTTTAAACCACTCTCTCTCTCTCTCTCTCACTCAAACACACACACACACATGCACACGCACACACACACACACACACACACACACACACACACACACACACTTGTATATGGAAGCTAAATTTGTTGTTTTCATTATACAAAATAGAAAATCCCAAGAAAATCGATTGGACCCACTAACCCTTGGAATATATGACAGAGTTTGGAATATCCAATGCTGATGACAAATAGCTGTTTCATTATTCAAATGTCAAGTTGCAAGAATATGTGCTGGTTATCCACAGTAAATAAAAAAATAAAATAAAAAGAAGTAATTTACTTTTTATTAAGAAAAACATTCCTAAAAGCAGTCTCGCATTTCTATACCCAGACTCCTGAATCTGTCTTAAATTAATGTATTGCAGTGTACTATTGTGATAAGCGTGCTATTAGTGCAGGTTAGAGGTTTATGACCAGAGAAACCACCTCAAAAAGCATATGGATAGAAACGTTGAACATTTTGAGCTCCTAAAGAAAGAAAACCTCCCATCTTTTTGATTGATCATTTCTATCACAGACCCTTGAGTTCAAATAAATCTGGAACATAAAAAAAAAGGAGATGTTTATGAGAAAATTGCACAAGGTATTCATTAAGGAGAGCAGCGGGTTTACTAGTCACTGCACTGGTGTGGAGTAAATACGCAGTGTATTTTTCTGCATTTTGCCTTATTAAAAGTGCTTCTGACCACAAAGGCTTTTCGAATAGTGGAAAACAGAGCGCATACTTAATGATTATAAAGTGTGCCAGAGTCATACCACATTGCATAAATCGCCTCAAAACATATGTGTATTTATATGCATTTAGTTCCAGAATAACACTGTTATATTTTTAACCAAAAAAACAAACTTACTGCAGTGCACTGTAATGCTGTATGTGTTTTTGTTTTAGGTCTTTTTTAAGTTAGGACAAGCAGAAAGAGAGAGAGAGAGAGAGAGAGAGAGAGAGAGAGAGAAAGCATAGACAACAAGCTTAATTTGTACCTTTGTGATGTAGCTGCTTTACTTTTACAATACAGATAACATCCCCGTGAGAACTTTGTTACGTAGCTCGCTGAAAATGTAAGTGAAACACTATGAGACTGAGGCGCTTAGGTGCCTGGGATGTTTTAGCACACACACTAACACTAATCAGCTATGAGTTGGTTCTAATGGATAAAGCAGACCAGTTCTCCCTGCCCTCTCCTGCTTTTATGTGGTCTGGTAAAATAGAAAAGAAACATTAAGCTATTCACAAACACAAGGAGAGAAAGAGAGAGACAGATGGAGAGAAAAAAGGGAAAGAGAGTGAAAAAAAGCAAAAAAAAAAGGATCAGTTTTGGGTTTACCATTTCTTTCATCAATGCTTTGTTTGATTTTCAGACTTCAGAAAACGTGTCCCACATGCAAAAATGAATGAGTCCCATACGTTGGCTTATTTACAAGCAAACACATTCTGTAATTGAAACAGAGTTTCCTCCATAGCTAACTGAAGGGGTCCATAGGCATGTGCTCTGGCCATTCAAAACCAAAGATGTTCAATCACTTAAAGGGCTTCACAGTGATACTTTCAGAGCCACATGAGGACCTCACAAAAACAAGCGACGAATGAAACCAGATGTAGAGCACACGCTTGCTTCTTTATTTTTCACTTACTTCATGTTTGGGATAAAGTCTCAAAGGTATGAAGTTAGATCAGTCTTAGAACATAAAGCTACATTTAGACTTTTACAAACAAAAAAACGCAACAATGCACTGCATAAATCATTGATGTTTGTAAATGTAACTAATATCCAGTTATGTGAAAGCTGAATAAGGCGTTTTTATTTATTTTAGTAAATATAATTCAGGCAAAAATATCCAGCATAGTCTGAAAGAGCAAGCAAACTCTCACAAACAAGAAGACAATCAAACTCAATCCAAGCCAATGACATAAACATATGTCTCAGTTAAGGGTTTACTAAGTATGCATCCTTTTTTTTTTGTTAATCAAAAACACCATATGAAAATTGTAGCTGTTATTTACACATTTTTTAAAGTTTCATGGTGGGAAAGAACAATTGAAATTATACAAAATCAATTGGAGTAAATTTGCCTTTGTTTAAAAAAGACTTTCCCTCTAAAAAATACTAATCAAACATAGGCATTACACAGCTGGCTGGCTGGAAAAAAAGAAAAAAAGATATTTATTTGATCTTGACTGTCTGAAATCTTGTATATATTAATGCTTTTTAAAATAACTACAAATTGTGCAGTCTTTTTGAAGAGAAATCTGAAAAGTTTTCTTAACAGATGTTAAGAACATTAGCATTCTCAGAGATACAATGTCTTGCAGTAGTGACACATAAATCTTTACCTTGCAAGCTCATCTTTCTAATTATCCAGATGTTTACCCTGAAGTTTTAGAAACCTCATATTTTACACTATACAAATTCTATACAAAATTAAATCATATGGAAGAACTAATGTTAGACATTATTTAACTTTATACTGAAGCCCCAATATAAACACGCATGTCTTTTCTACACTAGTTAGTATACTTTTTTTTAACACATTGGAATGATGTGCTCTGACAAAAGAAAACTGTAAACCTGGCTTTAACATGATAGCTACTGTCTGTACATGCAATCTTTTTTTATTAAATACTTTTTATTTTATTTTATTAAATTCAAAACAATCACTTTATTTCAAATTTATTTATTTCGAAATTAGACAAAATTCAGAAATTAAAAAAAATATATATTTTTTTGTAAACACTGATAATACATTTTGGGGTTAATCCAATATCATAAATGTCCAGTCACACCAGTGGTTCTGGAAACTAAGAGTGAAAATCTCTCATATGGGAAAATTTTTCCTTTTAGATTTCCCATGATTCCCATTCCCATAATGCAGAAAGATGTTTGAATAACAAACTCCTATTTGGCAATTTTGTACTTCTTATACTATATGATGAAATTACACACATGGAGCACATGGCACTTATTATTTCCTTTCCCCCTCACCCTCCTGTTTGAGACTGTGTTAATTAAGGGAGAAAGTATTAGTCACTTTTTGGAATGAAGAGATGAGGAGCAAAGGAAAATAACAGAGGGTGAAAAATGGCTGGGCCAACCACCACTGATGTGGGGTGCAATGATGCAGGCAAAGTCTCAAATTACACCATGCTAATCAAGCAGCTCATTAGATTCCATTAACAAATGATAAATGTGGACAACAAGGAAATACCGTCTTAAGTTTAAACAAAACAAACTTTTGGTTTACTCCAGAAACATGCTAAAACCGCCATAGTTTATGGAGTGAAATATGGACATTAAGATCCCTTTTAGTTTCATAACCAATATAAAAACAGCTCGATTTAAACAGTTAGAAAAACAAAAGATAAATTTCCTTGTAAAAATCAACAAATGCGTTTTTCTTTTAACAATGGTCTCGATCAGCAACTTTTTATGTAGCTACAAAATGTATATAGAAAATAAACCTTTCTTAATTTAAATTTCCATGGCTTATGTTTAAAATGTATGCCAGGCTATTACTTGCTGAGATAAACTATCATGTAGAATGTGTTAAAACTCAAGAGTAAAAGTGACCTAAACATTTTGTATAAATAATTAACAATTTCTTTGCTTGTATTTTTAACAACAACAAACAAAAAAAAATAACATGTATCATAAAATACCATTTAATTCATTCAGTTTTTTCATTCACTTTGTCAAGGTCATGGTGGATCCTGAAGGTCAGGCTCATGGTGGCTCTCAGGAAAACTGGGTACAAGGTGAAAATAGACCCAGGATGGGATGCCTATGCATCACAGGGGACCATGTACACACTCATTCTCACCTAATTCAGCCCAACAGCATGTTTTAGGGAGTTCAGAGAAAAACAAAGAACCCAAAGGAAACCCATAGAGAAAGAAGGAGAACATGTGAAACTTAACACTGACAGTTATCTTGGGAATCTTAAAGCTTTAAGGTGGAAAAGTTACCCGCCGTGCCATTATACTGAACAATAGCTAGAGAAATCACCTTAATGCATAAAAACAGCTTAATGATTTAAATAAGCTTATATTAATAGCGTTCAACCTACTGAACCCCACAAAAACAGCGCAGTAAAAATAAAACTTGTCTCAGACTGACACACACAGACAGAGGCGCAAAGAGAGATGGTTAATGATCAAGCAACCACATTGCTGGCTCAGAGACTCAGTAAACCAGTGGCACCAGTAAAACCCTATTACTGTAAACTGGAGTAAAATTCCATGATCCAAAACATCTGTGCCTCTGTGCTGGAATCAAACAGGCACTCACATCCCAGACCACTGCTGTCTGTGGCTATGGTTCAGGGTTGTGCCACATGTTGGGGGTTCAGGATAGTGTCACATGATGGGGGTTATGGATTTGTAGATTTGTTTGAGTGTGTGTTGAAGCAGTGTTGGTGTTCATGGCCCCCTTTCATACATTAATCAACATTGTGAAGTCAGTGACTCAATGGGACATATAGTAGTGGACCACACCCTGCTTTTCCATATTGCATGATGTATATCTGAAGCATGTGGTATGGCACAATCTTTCTGTTTTGCTTGCCAAAAGCTTCCATATCATGTTTACATTTTTGTAGTAGGATGATTTATTTGTTCTTCAGAAAGATTGCAGTGCTCAAGAACAGCTTTGTGCTATTTTAATTTATTGACATAAACTATTCCATTAAAGGTAGTTGGTTTGAAAGAGGCAGATGTAGAGGACAGAATAGTATGGAGACGGATGATCCGCTGTGGCGACCCCGATTGGGAGCAGCCGAAAGAAGAAGAAGAAGAAGAAGAAGAAGGAGAAGAACAAAAACAAGAAACTATTTAAATTAAACTGTTATGACTACAAATTGCATTTATGGGTGTTTGTGGCCCAACACTGTATATAAATAAATGCTCTAAGCCACAATGTAATACCCCAAACAACCACAATAAGAGTGGAAAACACTGAGCTTGAGCTGATGTGACCCTTGTGAGCAGTGAAAGAAAAAAGCAAAGCAGAAGCAGAGTGAGACAGAGAGAGATAGAAGAGGAATAAATACAGAAGGACACACATAAAAGTAAAAATATGATAAGCAAGTGCATCTTGACACTTTTGAACTGGGAAAATGTGTGCTTGCGAGAGAGATGTGTTTTTTTCTGGAAAAGTGTTTGCAGCGAGTTTTTTAAGTAAGTAATGAAACTGTCAACGTATCTACTATCAGGATGCATTTATACCTGTTACTTTACTCTCTGACATCTGAGGCTTCATTAGAAACAATCATTTATTATGACATTTCTGTCATTTTGTGACGGGCATTTGGTACCTGGGCCTTCCCGACTAAATCCACCTCTTAATACCACCACTATCATGTCGCACTTATAGAAATCATCAATGCTATACAAAATCACAATATATAAAGACATGTGGCATTACAAAGAGAGAGGCATGTCGCATATGTAAGGTGAATACCATTTCACTAAAGCAAGCTCCAAACCTCTACACTACAACCGCAACTGTTCCACCTACATCATCTGAAGCAGTTCAGAATCAATATTTGTCTAATAACATGACAAAAACATAAAAATGTCAATAAAAATACAACTTACTCACCAGAGACGCATACTCATAATTTGCACCGCTCCTCAGAGGCTGTAAGCCAGTGGTACCGCTCGTATTCACTGTTCTGGAAGTGGAGAACAAACCCTTTCCCGGGCTGAGACAAGCTAGCTAGCTTCGGGGTTGTCCAACCTCCTCACGATGTCTAGCTTTTCTGAAAAAATTATTTTTAAGTATGTCGGTGACCAAATCAATGTCTCTTCCTTCATAGGCATAAAAAAGTCTAACTCAGATGTATTAATGTGTACAGATCGATACACATGTGTTTGCTAGTCGAACTTGGCTGTAACAGTTTCCCTCTGACCAACCAATCGGAGCATGGAAAAATTCTGAAACTATTCTGGACCAGCTAGCTGAAATCTGATTGGTTAAAGAAACAGAGCTAATTCTTAAAGGAGACCATGGTAAAAGGGGCAGCAGAACAGACTTTGAAGGCCCTGGGCAGATTAGATTGACATGGCAGTACATAGAGTTGACCTAACCTAATAGAGGCTGAAATCTGATTGGACAAAAAATTTAACCTCCACATACACATACTGGAAGCAGTGCAGCCAAGAGAAATGCTATGAAATAAACAGAAAAAAACTATTGGGAATAAATTAAAGAATTTCATGGAACAAATATTAGAATTTAGGTTGTAAATATTAGTCAGTGCTTCTGATAGTGTTTAGTCTTTGCTGGCCTGACGGCCCACCACTGTTGTCATTATACTTATACAGTCGAACCCACTTATCTCGACCTCGGTTAACTCGACAACCCTATTAAGGCGACGTTTTTGAAGTGAAACCGCCAAATTCTCTATTTGTTTTAGCATTTTTTTATCGGTTATGTCGAATTTTTTATGTCGCCGAGCCCTAATATCTCGAGCACAAGGGAGGGCAAATTTGCCACTTAACGTCGGTTATGTCAGGAATCCCCCTGCTACGCCCCTTTGGCGGCCGCTTTCTCCGAATCACCCTGCTTCTTCTCCTGCACGGAGCTCGTCGCAGTCATGCTGATCACACACACCTGACTCTTATTCACTCACTCATCCCATCTCCTATTTAAGCCCCTCACCTCCACACACTCGCGATCCGTTATTGTTTGTGCATGATCGTACATATTGGTTCATGGCGGTCTGTGTAATCGCGTATACGTATCCCGCTACGTACCCTTCTTCTCGGACTCCACATTCTCTCAACGGCCCCCCGGATTACCCCGATCCTGCTGTTTTTTATGTTCAGGCTGTCTGCACCACGTGTATCCGTTGCTCCCCAGCGCTGCGCTTTCCATAGCGCGGATCCGTGGATTCTCTACACGAACTGTCTCTGCTTTCACAGAATTTCGTGGACCGCGCTCCCGGAGCGCACCACTGGATATTACTGCTTCGCTACAAGTATAGGTGGATTATCTTCTGAGTATTCTCAATAAACTTTGTTTGCGTTTACTTCGGCCTCCGCCTCCTTATCCGCATTACAGATTATCTCGATCTGCATGACCAATCAAACAAATCTCGGCAACGCTGTTGTGTAAAAAACCTTCAAAAACACGTGCATGTACATTCTCATTTAATAACGCACATCATGTACATAAAGAAATTTCAAGCACGTTAATATATTGCCGCCATATTGGTTTTCGTTTATCTCGATCATCGGTTACCTCGACGTTTTTTGGCGTCCCCTAGGCCGGCACCATAACCGGGTTCCACTGTATAGAAAGAATGCAGCATTTGCCAGAAGCAAATCAGCAAAAGCACAACTACCTGCACTTTGCTTAGTGTCTGTGATAATGTGAACGCTTCCTCTGTGGAAACTGATAGGGCCGCTGTTTACTGTCAATCTGATATGTTAAAACCCCCACAGTGCACAGATCTCACCCATCATTACAAACACCTTCTGCAATGGAAAAAGCAAAGCCTTAGTTCTTTACTCAGACAAATGACTGTGTTTAGCTCGAACCATTCCCAGGTAACAACTCAACTAGGAATCTCTTTGTAGTCTTATATTTGTCACATGCTGTGGATTGCTCAGTTCCAAAATCCTGAAATGTAAGATCTACTGCCTGATTTTCAACAGAATTAGAGTGTTAACCTTGTTGAATTTGGCACTGGGTAACAGTCTTGAGTTATCCAATGCAATGCTCAGGTCTGTCCTCTGCAAACAGAATAACAGGATATGTGGCCCCTTTCCTTTGCATATCTCCCTCTGCAGCTCTCTCATGCTTCTCTCCCAACAAGAGTGGACACCGCCCCATCGCACAGGCCATCATCAGTATCTCTAACAAAACAGCACATGGCTAGTGTGAAAAAGACCAAGAAGTACATGGAAATTTAAAAAGCAACTGCTTATGTTTGTTCCATTCATACCAGTGGCAAAAATGTCTGTACATAAATGACCAAATCTATACATAATTGAATATATAACAAAAGTGGATTTCTTTGTTTTTAAGAAGTATTAGTCCTTCTGCTAAGTGAAATGAAAAAAGTACAAGAAGTAAGTGAGTAAAAGTAAGTATACAATGCCAAAATCAAATTATGTGAAAGCTGGAAAATATCTATGCCTATATGTAAACAAATTCAAGTATTTAAAAATACAAATAACTATTTTCTTACTGATAAAAAAAAACCTAAATGAATATCCCAAACATCAAGTTTAAATTTAATGAACATTGCAAAACTCTTAAATAAATGCTCAGTTGCCATTAACAACAATACAGAACTTGCTAGCAAAGTTACTTACTTAAACATGCTTTTTGAAGATTTGATAGCAAAAGTCTTCTCTCAAAAACAAATTAGCTGTACACAGTTTAATGTGAATAAGTTTAAACAATAAAAAAGTGACAGTAGCTAGACTAGTATTTCATTTTTACTTGTTACTTGTGAACTTGTTACTTACAGTGTGTGAAGTTTTTTCCCTCCTGTACATTTACTAGCATATTAGTGTTTAAGTATAATCCTTAAATAAAGTATAAATCTTCCATAAAAATATCTAAGTACGATAACAAAAAAACAATCACTAAAGTATTTTCCATCCCTGTTCACAACTATAGTTACATCATACCATCTGAGTCCCTTCTGTCAAGAGTAACTTTATGAGTGCAGCAAGATAGCAACAATGAATGGCTTTAGCATGTTTCTAAAACCAGGTTTCTCCCATTTAAAGGCATTTTAGCTTGCTGCAGCTGCAGACTCCAGGGGTATTGAAAATGTCCTTGTGCTTTGACGGCTTGTTTTGTTTCTCCACTGGAGCCCATATAACCACAGACTGCATGACTGTGGCTTTACTGGTCCTGGGACATGTGCTGGCCACACAAACACAACACACTTCTGTACAAATGTATGGTTTGCACACGCTCACACAGTCTCTACCACATATATATCAGAAAACCCATGCTCACACAGCAAGAACGACAGCTCAACCCTGTACCTAGAAGGAGTGTTTTGCTCAAGAGAAGGGTGACGCTGAGGTTTGAGCTCTAAGAGAGAACATGACCATACACAACCATAATTATATATGCAGTATATTTGTGTGGGCAAAAGTAAACAGAGAATTGTAGTGATCTAGGGAGGCATGTTAAACACTGTAAATGTCCAGCTTACACCTCAATTATTCAACACAATTATTCCTAACCTGAAACTTTTGATTCATTATAGAGCTTTTTTTTTGAAGGCTGAACTCTTTAGTGGACAGTCAGTAAAAGTGCAGACTATTTCAGTACTTGCACATCTGTACATTCATTTAGGACACATGAATAAATGATGGCTTAGTGGTTACTGGGTAGAATAAATCCCAAAGCTAATAAATAAAATTTAAACACTAGGTTTCTGCCGATTATCTCAACTTTCAAATAATGAATGTCTGATCATTAGATTTTTTTTCCAGTATAATAAAGAACAACATCTATGTTCAAGGAATATTATGTACAGGAAAATATTTAGCTTTTTAAACATTTTACCTGGAAAAACACTTTGCGGCTACCTTGTAGGTTCAAGCCTTTGTGAGTATTTTATATGCCAGGATGCTGATTCCTTTTAATGATTCCTTCTAAGCTTATAATTTACTTTGGTGGACAATTCAAGTTTCAATCGGTAGCCAGGTATAAGTTTGAGAGCTTGTAACAAAGTTATAATTGTAGGAGATAACTTCTTTGCCTTAGTGGGAATTAAGTACACACAAAAAAGTCTTTGGTGCAAAACCTGGCCCTGTCCATGTTGTTTATTCAAAACTAAGCACATTTCAAACAACTTATGAGATTTTCAGCCGTGTGTTAGAAATTATTAATTAAGACATTTATTTAATACTAAGACATTTGATTGATGAATCAGGAGATTAGTACAATTGAATACCACAAAGTAATAATGAAACTATCCAAATAATTTACAATGATTCATCATGCTTTTCCGAAATCCAAACTGCTGAGTAACTTTTGTTGTAATGTCCGCTGGAATGTGTACATGAGAAGTGTTGTGCAAAAAGAAAAAAGAGAACAAAGTGTCTAATCTAAGTGGAAGCGTTTATAACTCAACTCCTCTTCCTCTTCAGTTTCCGGCTATGAACACTTCCACCCAAAACAGCACAGGTCAAACGGAAAACCAAAAGATATGAAGCCATTCATATAAAAAAACAGGAGTGATGAGTCATTCACACCACAACCTTGTGACTATGATCGCATTGTGTTTAAGGGTCTGATTCACTCTACAGTGACAATTCCTCAAAAGATCCTAAAATTCTATATTCTCATAACTTAGCTGTGAATCAGAAATGGATATGACGGAACATAAATCATGGTTATCACCACAATTGCAGTGAATTAACCTGGGCTTAAAATGAGAGCTTCAGGAATGAAAAGCTTAAACTTTGTATTATTTATTTATTATTTTTTTTTAATATGAGCCTCTACAAGTTTCTGTAACACCTAATGGTCCATGTTAAATTAAATTAACCGTTGCATGCTTCAATGAAAGAGATAAGACTCACAAAAAATCTGACCTTTTGTATAAAAAGAGATAATATGCTCAGTATCACAAATTGAATAATTAACAGTAAAAGTGCTTCACATTTTCTTTTTATGTGTGTTAGAAATTACATTAAATACAATCAAAAGCCCAACCCAACAGCTTCTTGCTGTTTTGGATATAAGTAGTATTGTGCTGAATGTTATTTAAAATCATGAAACCACAAGCTGCTGCTTGCAGACATGGCTATCTATTTGTTCTGAAGACAATTAACTGTTCTGTAAGGACAATAAGTTGGCAGAGCAATAAAAAAAATTGCCAAAAAACATTGGCAGGCTATATAGAACCTTAGGAAAAATAAATAGATTTATTCTGAATTTGTGTTAAATCAGTTTGTATTATCTTAAGTCGCATATGCATACAATTCAGTGGTTATACATGTATGCAAAATATAGCATAAAATGCAGTGATATACTTCATATGCGAGAGTAGCCAAATATATGATATACTGTATTTGCATGCACTGTGGGTTAATTTGAGCCATGGTCCAACACAATCAATTATTCAAATGTATATTGCATGAAGATACTATATATATTATGGTTTTTGAATAGAAGAAACTTCACTTGGTACAGAGTGTTCTGTTTCCAAATAAAGAAGTCTTCCTATAAATAAAAAAAACCTTATGATAAGTGTAAATATACCACATACTAAATATTTTAGGAAAAATCGCCCTGTGTACAGGGTTCACATTTGGTGCAAATAAACAAACAAAAGCAGCAAAAAAATACACAAGACATCCTTAAATGAGTAACATCTACTTCAAGTATAAACTTTAATAAACAACTTAGCCAGAGAATGAGAAATTACTCACAAAGGCACAGTTACTTTACAGTAGACTGTTCATTAAACAGACCAGTGTCTTTAAATATGAGTTTTGCTCCAGGTAAGATCTCAAACAGATCTATTTATCCTTCACTATCTGGACAGATGAAGTCATCTCCATGTGTTCTAATCACATGGCCAGCCTTGATTCATGACATCATTTTTTATTATGTTTTTTATATCGGTCCAACAAAACATAATGGGGATACGGAAGCCTTCAATCATGTGGCTAAACATCTTTAAATGATGTTACTTATTACCAAGCCAATTTTACTCCATCTGTTTCTGCCCAAACAGTTTGACACTATTGTGCTTCTGTGTGTGTGTGTGTGTGTGTGTGTGTGTGTGTGTGTGTGTGTGTGTGTTTGTGTGCCTTTTTATGCAATATTATGTAACATTAAGTTTTACTGTGCTGTACATAAACACAAACAAACACACACACACACACACACACACACACACACAAAATGATGAATGGAAATTGCTCTAGTGTTTTCTCTGATTACAGACTTCCTTGAGTGCAAAGCTGGCTGCAGTGTCTGTGTGTGTGTGTGTGTGTGTGTGTGTGTGTGTGTGTGTGTGTGTGTGTGTGTGTGTGTATGTGTGCTTTTGGCCTGTTGTAAGAAAGAGAGGAGGTCCCAACAGGACCCAAAGGATCACAGCTCCAGGCTTGAGACCCACCAGCTGCTTAGTTGCTCTGCAAACTAAAGCCTAATAACCTCTCACAGAACTCCAGACCCTGCACAGAACCCCAATCTAATGATGTTAAACATTATTCTTGCCAACACTTTGATAGGGTGGCAAACAGAAAGGGTGACAAAGACTCATAAGTATGCACATTATGAAAAAGAGAGGACTCGCTCCTGTATGTGCATCTGTGCTGCACTGTTTTATACACTCCTGAAAATGAACTAAATCTAAGATAACAGGCAACAAGCTCAGCACATCTGGAGCAAATTACCATTCTGTTGGCTGGCAAGTTTATTTGCAGAAACTAATACAGACTCCAATAGTCTCAGACGTATTGGGAAGTTTGTTTTTAAGTGTGCCATTCCTGCCTTTTGTTTTATCTGACAGTTCTGGGCATAGAAAAGAAATCACATGCACAAGTTATTCTAATACTGAAAACTCTTATTAACTCGCAACAACAGATCTTTGTGTGCAGACTTGTGCACAAACAGAAAGGTGAGCTGAGCACAGGCTGAGCGAAGTGCACATCAATGCTCACAATGCTGCTTTCAACATCTGGGATGGTTTTTCTAAAGATATGGCTGACACATGGTCTGAAAGAGTATCCATGTGCTAGGGACAGAGCGTTTTAAACCCCATTTCTCCTGCACTTTTCTCTGGGCCTCAGATCAAGCTTTTAGGCAGCACTGAATCTTTTAGTGAGCCAGGAAAGACATGACGAAACCATTACTTAGCCAAAAGTAATAAGAATTCTTTTTTATTTTATTTTCCATTATATAAAAACAAATTGTCAAATACTAAGATGTTATTTAAATGTGTTATTTAAAGATGACTATTTAAAACTCAAATGATCACTAAGGAACAACGTAGAAAAATTAATTTCAGTTCAGTTCAATTCAGTTCAGTGTTCAGAATAGTCCATGCTCTCGTTTATCTGCCAGAGGAAGTTTAGCATCTGCCAGGCCATTCCTCTACTACTCCCTGATTTGCCCATTCACTGGTGCAGAGCTCATCAAGTGAAATCTGGTTCTTATTATAGTGAATGTTTTATCGCATTTATACGAAGAAAATAAAAAAAACATCACCAGATGTGATCAGAGCATCTGGAAGTTCGAGATTTTGACCAAAAAAACACACAGCACACTCAGTGTCTACTCTGAAGGTGACTCCTGGCAAACACTCCTGTTTTTCCCTTGCTTTCTCCCTACACTGAGCTGCTAATAAAAAATTTAACTCTTGCCTTCTTTCCTGCAATAAAATTAAAAAATAAAAAAACCTCATACTGTTAAATAGAAAAAATAAACAAAGATCACTTTATTTGTGTATGGCTAGTGCATAACCAGGGCATTAAATCATAATTTCAAACCATTTCTAAAGTCCATATTTCTTTAATATATTAAGCCAAATTACAGGCAAACAATAATAGTTAATAATAATACACTACCCTTAAAAGGTTTCAAATTATCCATAGATTATTTTTTATTTATGTTTATATTAGTCAGGAAAATGTTTACGTCATAGACTTTTTCAGCTATAAGTTTAAAAGACTGAAGTTGTTTAAGTAGAAAGAGAGGGGTGATGCCTGTAATTTCACCCATTAATACCCAAAGCAGTGCAAGAAAAAAACAGAACAGGAAAGAAGCCAGGGGTGGCTTGACAGAAGCTTCCAGATGCTGAGCAGAGAGGATGTCCTGGGCAAACACAAGAGAGAACAAAACTAAAAAGGAAAGAGCATCCAGAAAGATAGCCTGTTTGGGAATGATTATTCATGCAAACTAAGTCGAAACCTATTTGCAAAACTTTTTTGAAAAAAGAAAAAAAAAAAAAAATTCTATCTCTATTCTTGTACTCCATTTATTTTCACCGTTTCTGACATTCACCAGGTTTTCTGGTTTGAGATTCCACATTTATATTATAACTGCTTACTACTGTTACACTTCCTAATAAAAATAAACAATATTTGTCCACTCGACCCTATTTGTTTTTCTTTTCTTGCAATATGGTGAAACCAAAGAGCTGTTACTGTAATAAACAAGACAGTGAGAATAAACCAAGGTCTCCATGCCCGTGTCCTATTTCTAATAAACACACTGATTCACACAACACACACACACATGCATGCACACATCCTGGGCTCAACTTTTCCATCTCAGGTCCATGTGTCTCAAACTTCACTAACAGTTATATGTTTTCCATTATGTAATAGCAAAAAAGAAATATTATTTTGGAAGAACAGTGCTAAAATATGCTCTCCAATTCAATAAATATATGTGCTTAGACTGACCTAGAAAAAAATGACAGAAGGTGCAGTTATAGGAAAATACTCACTGACATGTTGGTGTGATGCTTGACAAGTGCAATACTACTTGAGTTATTTTTTCCATAAATAAGATGTCCCAACTTGTTATAAAATTGTATACAACAGAAATATCAACATTTATTAAAGATCAACATGTCAAAATATTTATCTCTAGTACATAGTTGCATTTAATGTTTTGGAACATCCAGGAAACAAGTTAGTTCCTGCTATTACCTCCATTATAGCATCTATAAACCATCATTGCCTCACTAGATTATTTTTTTTTCTTTTATTTATTGAAGGTATTAAGACAAACAAATGCAGCTTGTCATGTTACTGTAAAACAGCAAAGTGCAAAGTTTATCTTGAAAACTCATGCAGCAGAAAATAAAATCTCTTTCACTTTTGTTGAAATTTCATATAGGAGCTTTTACTAAAGAAATAATAATATACTAGATCTGGATATTAATACAAACCTGTTATTTGAATTACAGCATAATACTCTAGTCAAAACAATACCTTCTGATCAGTTTTAATTAAATACAATAATATCATTTTCACCTTCAATCAAAGTGTTATCAAAATGTTTTATATAGTGGTGTAATTATTTATAATAGTAATGTTTATTGGCTAAACACAAAAATAACATCATGGAAATGATATAACCTCAACTAATATATGGTGTCAATGGTGTAGGAACAGTACAACAAATGTTTCTCTTATGATATTTGTTTTATATTGTGTGACCTTTCCAATAACTGTAAAGTAAAAAATTTAATTATTGAAGAGGTTTTATGAATACTCCATACTAATGACATTTTCTGACAGCTAACAGCAACATTGGACAGAAACAACGATTATTATCACATGAATGCTCTTCATTACTGAACATGAAGATGTATAAATATGTCCAAGTATGTATATTTTTAACAAAAGCTCTTTTCAACAATGTTCTCCTTTTGAGAAAAAAAAACATTATTTATATATGTATGTGATAAAAAATCACACTTTTCCCCCTCACAGCACTCTTTGTACGTAAACCATTGAGAGTGTAGTTCTACTTCTAAATTTTACCCTCAAAGTATCAAATTGCATTCTGTTCCCCTCTATAGGCAGACATGAGGCTCGCTAGCCCCTCTCCTTTAATTGGTACTGGCTCCTACACTGTGCTATTCTCCAGAGCTTAACCACCAGCAGGAAGGTCCCTTACCACAGCACACACACTGCGGCGAGAGCAACCCAGCACAGGCAGCTCCACTGCCAAATCCAGGCATTTGAATTAAACCAACACTTATTTTCAGAGGCAGGGTGAGGGGCCAGAGATAGACATCAACTGTACGAATAGACAATATTATATTAACATACCAGACCAAACACAAATAGAATACATGGGAAATACTGTTCAATTACACAGAGACTATAAAGACAACCAGGCTCTGCTTTTTTGGAACAGAAGGACATACTGTACATAAAAGAGGGTGTACAAAGAAACAAGAGTAAAAACAGACCCTATACAGTAAAAGGAGCAGAAGTCAAGGTGTTGAGTAGCTGCCAGGTTGCAAGCAGCTCTGCCCCGAATTTTCAGCACGACTACAGAGCACACATGTGACAGAGGCTTATATAAGGGCAGGGTAGGGATATACATCGAACCCATCAATTAAACACAACATCATTAGAGTGGCATACAGTTTGCTATCTGGACTGAGATATAAGAAATAGCGAAGAAAAAGGAACAGTCTAAGTTCATGTATTAGTCATCTTTTGGCATGCATGCAGAAAATCTTGATGAAAGCAGATGTTTTGGGCTGAGCTAAAATAAAGAATATGATACTACATACTGTAATAAAGACACTGTAAATGTTCTCTGGGTGGAAAGTAGGTAAGGCATACTCTCTCTCTCTCTCTCTCTCTCTCTCTCTGCCCATCACACACACTAAGCAGTTAAAAGCATCTGTGTGCTATGTATTTGAAAATGCATCAGAACAAGTAAATTAATATAAATATAATCCTGCAATGTGAATTACAGCAAGCACTACAAAACTATTAAATGCTGACATTGGCCCTTTTAATGTCATCTTCAATTAATGCGCAGTTGTAACACTAATGATTATGCAGCATGATCTAATGAAATCCATTTTATTAATTTAAACTCATTATAGCTGGGAATTATTCACCTTTTGCACCCAAAATATTCTATTATATTATATTAGTATATATTCCTATATAATCACAAAATCTATTAAAAACTGATTACAAATAATTGAGTTGAACTACTGAAACAGGAGAGAAATCAGCAAATGATCTGAGTCCTGTAAATCCCAGGAGCTGTTTCAGGTGTCTGTTTTGATGAGGTGCTCAGCTGGGTGCTGACCAGGTGAAAATTGTCTGATGTGGAAATCAGTTATGCTTCCTCTGCTTTCCAGATGCTGTTTTATTTGCTACTCTTGCCAGGTACCTAGAGCTTACCAAAGACTCCTTTGCCAAGTATACAGCTCCACATATCAGCATAATGTGGTGAGTTAGAAACATGTGGAAAAGCCTTTAACACAGGTCTGGTGGGTCAAGCAGGACAGCAAGTACCATTTTTCAGCTCTGTAGGTCACCACAGCTGTCACTGTGATTATTAAAATGTTTTAATGTATTGATCTTGCGCTTGGACAAAACTGCAGAAATATCCAATATGACTAGGAAAGTAACAATTAAATAAAGTTAGAAATCATGCTCTCCTTAACAATAAAAAAATGGCTGCCCTCTCTTTAAACTATGCATTGTATTTTGTATAAACTTAAAAATGGAAAACATCAATATTAATCAGACACATATGTATCAAACCTCTTAGCTTTAGCATTTTCTCAGGTTTTGTCCTATAGATGTTTTTGAATTGTATTGCATGTCAAAAGTAACGTGGCTCAGAAAACCATCCTTAAACAGAATTGTTACTTTTAAGAGGTTTGTTTAACCCACATATAGAATTAGCTGTGGGTTGGACCCACCACAGAGCCTTCCATAATAACAATGTCTTTGAAGATGCACACAGACATTTGTAAAGAAACCAAATGAAGTTTATATCAATAAAGTCTGGCTTCAAATCCTCCAGTTACTTATATATTACTTGTTTTTTTTTTTTTGTTTGTTTTTTTTTGTTTACTCAGACATTTCATTAACCCTTAAAAAGGAACACACACACAGACACAAGACTTACTTTAACAAATACACATACTCTGTATACTTGTGAGACACTTTCATTTACATAATTAGTAACACAGCTAATTAAAAGAAAAGCCTTTTGCTGATTAAAAACTGTCAGATGCTTCTATCCTTATAGGGGCATTTGGTCCCCACTAAAATATAAAAACACCCCTTTCCCAGTCAACCCACACACACACCCACACCCACACCCACACACACACACACTCACACACACATGCACACGCGCACACACACACACACACACACACCTTCCTTTAGTAAGCAGAAACAAAGCAACTGCAAAAAACAAAGCAACTTCCTCAGCACTTTCATCTGGATCTCAGTCAACAACTCTATTTCTAGCAGTATACTAAATATGTCTTCTTAGAATAGTATAAAGTGTACCATACTTATTTTCAGAACAAAGTTTATCCATGATAAATACTTAATAGCAAAATATAACCTAATTTACATAAATGTAGTTTATGTTCATACATGTGTATTTCAATTTCTGTCTTTTTTCCTGTATCATGCATCATGCATTTTTATTTTCAAAGACACATTTGAAAAAAGTACCCTATAAAATGCTTAAAATTGTTTATTATATAATATAGCAAACATTAGCAGCTATCTGTCAATAATATTAAACAAACTTATTAGAACTTAAACTTTTCAGCCTGACTGCTGAAACTTGATATAACTTGATATCTGTATTTGTAATTATCATACTTTTGAATAGGGACATATTATAATATATGTCCAATCTGTAATAATAACTGCAAATCCTACTAGCTTTACTAAATAAAACATACATTACTGCTTAAGAGTTTGACTCCACACGTGACAGGTATTGTGCTGGGAAATAAATTCTTCAAATCTTTCAACAGATATTTCAGTAAAACCAATCTGAAGGATACACCAGGGTGTAATATTGCATTAATGAACAGGATCGTCATTGAGAGTGACAGTAAGGATGGTAGATCTTACCTCAGCTACTCAGCGGCATTAGTGTTTCTGTAGGGTGGATGAAGGTGTGGAGGAGCTCAGGCTCACAGAAGACAAAGTTTTCGAGAAAAAATAAAGAAAAAAAAAACTTTCAATGCGCAAAAATAAGTTTAAAATCCGTAACCCGCTCAATCGTCTGTTTTTTGTCTGCAGTCTGTAGAGGAAAGTGAGACGGTAAATACAGCTGTGGCAATGAACTACAGGGAGGAGGAGTATACTCCCTCTTCCCCATCTCCTCTCCCCCTTTTCTTTTCTTTCCCCCTTTTATTTTGCTTTTCCTTTTTCTCTTTCCTGTAGCTGTATTTATACCACTGTTGAACCATCAGCTTACAGGCTCTCAAATCACTAACTAGATGCCCTGTTACAACCAAACTCGCAGAAGTCTGTATTTCATGGTAAAGCAATCCAACTTTAAAAGGATGTGTACTGAATGTATAACAACGTAATGCACATAAAATAGCATCAATGAGATGATGAGCTAAAACTGGACACTGAGAGAATGATTTCCGGACAAACAGCAGCTCCAGCACTGATAACAGTCTCTCTTCCTATTCATCCTCTTCCATTACAGATAAGCAGCTTAAACACTGGACACCATGTACACTTGCACAGAGAAAAGTAAGATGCAATATATATATATATATATATATATATATATATATATATATATATATATATATATATATATATATATATATACAAGCAAGATCATTCCATCAACTGTCATACAGAGACTTCTTGATGATTAATACATTTTCTGGATTGTTTTTGTGAGATTGGAAAATAATTGTAATGTTAAGATACTAACTTAAGGAGCTTTTGTTGCAACATTTAAGACATTTACTTTAAAATTGTAAATGTCATACAAAGAGATCATACAGCAATTGCAGGTCATTTGGTTAGTTTATAGTAATTACAGTAATTTATGTAAAATATATACTGTATTCATTTACATTTCAAACCTGCCCTTGAGTGTATTTATTCATCAGCTAAAATGCTTAGACCATTTAAATATTTACCATATATACAATGACACACTGAGATATACAATAATAAATAATCTTGGTTACAGTTGAAAAAATAAATAAATATGAGGTTTATCACGCATTTGCTGGCAACATGTAGTTTTACAAAATGACCAGCAGGTGGCAGAAGTGGGAGGGTTTTACCAGGGCAGTCCTGAATGGCTGCAGTAAGTGTGACGTGAGCATGCGGTGTTTGCGCTTCCGGTGTCATGTCTGCGCACACGTGGAGTTCATGGTATATCACAGTGTAGACGTTTTATTATGTTATTGGCGTGTAACAGAGTAGTTTGAGAGAATGATTAGCATGTAGTGTTTCCAGTCGCAGACTGGTTAATTTTGAGCGGTAAACATCTGCAAAGTATTTCGGATTTTTTTCTAGTAACCAATACAATGACAGAAACAGCACCGAAGAAGAGTTGCGGTTTGAAGTTTGCTGAACAGCAGCTTCTCCGTCACGGCTGGGAGCAAGGTGAGATCAGAAACCTCAGTGTACATGCAAAGACTAAAGGGTATTGGGTTATTAAGTGTTCTCACCATGCGATTTGTTTATAGGGAAAGGTCTCGGAAGGGCTGAGAACGGCATCGCAGAAGCAATCAGAGTTAAAGTGAAATGTGGCAAAGGAGGGGTGAGAAGAAATACTTCCTTTCAATTTTCATGAATCATATGTTAATATCTTCTATTTTACACCCCATGTACTGTATTCAATTACAGTAGATTCAGTTTTTCCTCAGATCTTTCAGTGTGTGTCTCTGCTTCTCTCTCAGGTTGGCCATAAAGAAAGTGAGCAGTTCACATTTCACTGGTGGGACCATGTCTTTAACAAGGCATCTTCCAGTTTGGCTGTGGAATCAGACCAGGTAGGCACTTTGATACTTTTTTATACTGGTTTTTAATCAGAAGGCTGCACACTGCATGTAATTACAAGAAAAAAGCAACAACAAGGGGTGTGTACATTTTTAACAGTCGCTTGTAAAACCGTTGGTTAGAAATAGAGAGAGGAAAAATGTGTATGATGTGCATAGAAATAGTATGCAACTGAAGAAATTGTAAAATCATTACATAAAGTTTAAGCATTCTATGAATCTGTGCACTGACTGACTGTCGATTTATTTCACACCAACACATTACATTGCTGCAGCACTAAAACCTTGCTCCCTTTCTGCTTCTGTACTCCTCCAAATCTGATAGAGTTTGCTTGGAGCTCAATATGATACAATAAAAAAAAAAAAAAAAAAAGCCAAACATGTACTATGAGAGACCCTTTAATGAATTACTGTAACCAAACTTATATACCTCAGGTTTTTTACAACCATGTCCTTGAGCTTTTTCTTTTTTTTCCTTGAAGTGCATCATGCATTCATCTGCATTTGTTTTATTATAATCTAGAATGGGGTGACTGTGAATAAAGTAGAGGAAGATGAAGAAGGAATGATTTCTAACAAGAAGCCTCGTAAGGCCATGATGAACAAGTCCATGCTCTATGGAAGCTTTGTTAAGGTACAGGCTTTACACACAAAATAGAAAAAGCTATGTGTTGAATACAGTCAGGTTATGTTGTTTAAAGTTGAAATCTTCTATTCCAGAATATATTTTCACTACTGTGATTTTATTTTTATTTTGCTGAGCTTTTGGATTTAGGGCTCTAACTCCTGTTCTGTCTGTTCCAGTCTGCTACTCTCTTCTCAGGGCAGGAACAACCTGAGGAAAAGTCATCCGCCTCTGAGGACAGTAGCTCTGAGGATGAAGAGAAGCTTGATCTTTCCAGTGCCAAGAAGTAAGAATCATTTTTGTATGCTCATTATTATTTTTTTTTTCTCAAGGCTACTCGAAAGCTGACTTACTATTCTGTTAAATACTTTTAAAAAGGTTCCCTCTAGCATTTTAAAATAAATCCTTCATACTATGTATGATGCATTATGAACTATGCAAGATTAATTATATTTCTTTGTTGTTGTATGAAATAATTGCAAGTGCTTATTCCTTACAAGCGTTTTGAATTTTTACACCCAGTTTATCTGATATAGAACTGATGAAAGCATGTGGAGGACGCACTGCACATAAGTAAGTACTACACATCACACTATGTTCTCAAATGTAGGATTGTGCATAATGTAATTATATTCTAAGAAGTACAGTTATAATTATTGAAATGTATACTTTTACATGTATACTCTATCCACCTATATACACTATATGGCTAATATTATGGACACCTGACCATCACAGGCTTTAGGTCTTGTTTTAAAAGTTACATTCACAACTAAGTCATAATAATGGCAGTTCCAGTTAGCTAAAATATATAAAAGGATGCACCACTTATAATTAAAATTAGTTTTTTTAATATAATATTATTTATTGAAATAAAATGAATACTGCAGACCTGAGTTGTTAGATAAGCAAATTCAATATTAAACAGCAGTATATACTAATGTATAATGTATTAAAATATTTTTTAATCTCCAGAGGTGCCAGACATGGCCTTACTATGAGTGCCAAACTAGCCAGATTGGAGCAACAAGAGCAGGAGTTTATGGCAAAATATGGCAAGAAGGAGCATACAGACAAACCCACACCTCAGAGTAAAACAATGCCGGCTGAGCTTACTTCCACGTTAGACGAGGAGAAGGCAGAGAAATCAAAACAAGAGAAAGCCAGGAAAAAGGAGCGGCGGTCAGATCAGCCCCAAGAGAATGGTGTCCAGAACAACAGTGAAACTTCACAGGAGCACAATAAGAAGATAGCTAAAAAGCAAAAGAAACAGTCAAAAGACAAAGAATGGGATGCAACTGATTTGTTTGCAGACACTGACACAAAGAAAAAGAAAAAAAAGACCAAAGACGAGCCGGAAGAGGAAAGTACAGAGATGGTGCAGGAAGGTGATGTGGCCGAGACTGCTGAACATCAAGCAACAGATACAAGTGTCCCTAAGAAGAAGAAGAAGAGAAAAAAGAAGAAACACATCGACACAAGCAGCGCTGTTGAGGATGGACAGATTACAGACACTGTGCTTTCCAGTGAAGAGTCTGCAGAAACCGCAGTGTGTCCTGAACATGAGCAGCAGGACGAGGGCACTGCTGCACACCAACCGACACCTAGTCTGCCTAAGAAGAAGAAAAAGAAGTCTTCCAAGACCAATAAGCGTGAATCCCAAGCTACAGAAATGGGCATCTCCTGTAGTTTAGACACAAGCACAGCAGAAGTTGAGAAAACAGTGGATGCAGAGAAAGAATCGTCACAGTCAAAAAAAAGGAAAAGCAGAAATAAGGAAATTGAGGCAGAGACTGGGAAGAGATCAGAAGATAAACCACCTGAAAAGAAGAGGAAGAAAAAGAAGCATGCATAGTGAATTATATAAAAGTGCCATGCAGTGTTGATTTTGGAGGCTTAAAGATAGAGTATTGGCTTTCTACAATGATGATAAATGACTAGAAACACCACATTATCTTTTTGTGGTGTGATTAATAATGATACCTCAGGATCCCTTGCTAGAGAATCTAGCCATAGTGCTGATGTATTGCGCTAGGTGCCATGACTTTTTAAATGTGATACTTTTAATTTTTTTCCCTCCTGCTGTTCACTAGTGCATTTTAGCCATTTACATAATGTTCGCTCAGCTTGACCATGAACTTGCTCAATGAGTTATGTAGTGACAAAAATAGAATGCACTGAATTTTTAATGCATTATACTTTTTTGGCCATTCTGTTAAAATAGACTGTATTGTACTAGGGCTGGGCGATATGGCCTAAAAAAAAAATCCCAGATTTTTTCACAAAAAATCCGATTTGCGATTTAAATCAATTTTTTCCCCCCTGCTTAAAATCAACCTGCATATGACAAAGAAAATGTTCAAAAAAAAAGTTGTAACTTTATTAAATGGGTTAAAGTGCAATCAGAAACAACAAGCCATTGTAAATTGTGAAAATAGAAGATAACATAAAATGAGCAAACCTACAAAGAAAAATGTTTTATGAGTGTTTAAATGTGGAACATGATTGAAAATGCACCTGAGGTTTTGAGTGATTTTGCCTTTACTTTTCGCCAAAACTCCACAGTAAAATGAGATAAAATGTAACAATAAATTTCAAGTAATAAACAGGGACATTGTAAATTAGAAGTATTTGAAAGATTGAGCAAACCTATAAAGAAAAAATGTTTTATGAGTGTTTGAATGTGGAACATGGTTAAAAATGCAGTGATGCTTGGAAGTGATTTTGCCTTTACTCTTCTTAAAAACTCCACAGTAAAATGAGTTGAAATTTGAAATAAGAATATAATAGACAGGGAGATTCTAAATAAGAATTATTTGAAAGATTGAGCAAACCTCCAAAAAATGTTTTATGAGTGTTTGTGGTGATTCAAATGCTCTGATATTTCTGTTTCTTAACGGAAACGCCGTTCTGAAGCGTCTTTACAGGTATTTTGACTGCTCCCACCACCCGTACCGTACATGTACGATTAGACGCGCAACACTAAACAAAGTGCGGCTGCTTAACCGTGTATTTTCAGGATGCGGCTGCTTAACCGCAGTCTTGTGCTGCCGCTGTCTTGTTCATGTCGTAGGGCACTACATCTCTCCCACTCGACAGCATGCCTCTTTTTGAGGTGCTGCAGTAAACTGGTGCTACTGCTACCTTTGCTTGCTCGCTGCCATGTTGTTTGTGTATCTCTATGGCAAACGCGCGGGGAGTTCGTTCGAAACTATGGAAGCCCAGAGGGGAGCGTCGGCGGACATTAAAGAGAAAACCGATTTTTATTAAAACATATCGATGTAAACTACACATTCGAGTTAATCGATAAAATCGATTTATCGCCCAGCCCTATATTGTACCCACAATACATTTGAATACGCATCTTTTTCAGTATGCTCAAACAGCATGATCTGTTTGTTTTTGTTGCTTAGAATCTGAAAACGTGAGCTGAATCTTAAAATTTTTAATTGGATTCTGTAAAGCCTTGGGTCTGCTTTTACAATTAGATGAGCTGGGATTGCTTTTTAAATATGCTCACCACAAAGTAAATATTACATCTTTAAAGTCTTTACATATTACATTTTACTGACACAAATATAGTTGATAGTATACCCTGTCCATATTCAAGGGACACAACAGCAGTCTTTTTCTCTAACTTCTAAACTCTCACATTCTGTATATAGTACTATTATATAGTATACAGAATGTAAGAAGAGATATATAAAATAGTGTATATATATGAAAAATGTCAGGGATTTATACAGTACTTTGAATTAAATCTGTGCAATTTAATGACACACTGACTTACTTTATCAGAGGGAAGACTTCATAATTATCTGTTCAAATAGACCCAGAAACACAAAACATGCTAATATTCTATTTGCTTAATTATGAATAATACATTTCTGCCAGTTCCTCAGTCAGCTTTCTTCTATTATACAACTCATCTTTTCGAATGGCTTTTAAACTGTTTCAGAGAGCAGAATAAATAACTGGAGAAAGAAGTGCTATCTGCTCTCTTCCAGAGACATGAGCACGCAGTTGCACCAGATTGCCTAATGTCTCTCATTAACATGGGAGGCAGACAGAGGTGGCAAAAGTATACACATCGTTTACTCAAGTAGAAGTACAGATACTCGTGTTTTAAAAGACTTCAGTAAAAGTTAAAGTACTGACTACACTTTTTTATTCAAGTTAAAGTAAAGAAGTTTGGGCTCTGACATGTACTTAAGTAAAAAGTAGCCGCTACTACTACCTGTTTGTCATGCTGGTAACTGAACCTCACATTATATCAATGTATAATATATACAACAATGTATTTATAGATAGATAGATAGATAGATAGATAGATAGATAGATAGATAGATAGATAGATAGATAGATAGATAGATATAGATATACACATACATTCACACATACACACGTGTGTGGATATATACTGAATATAACATTTATAGGTAGTCGTCGACTTACAACCTATGCAACTTACGACCATTCGTGTTACGGTCGATTTGTCTGTCCCAATTATGGTCGTAAGTCGACGACTACCTGTAGTCCCAATTTGCTCTTATGATTCCCTCCACTCTTCTGGGAAGATTAGATTTTTGGAGTGTGCTTATGGATATTTGTGTTCATCAGCCACAAGGGTGTTCCGAAAGGTCAGGTGTCCCAATACTTGTGTGAATTGTAGGGTTATTCCAGCTGTCCTTGAAAGCAACTCAAAGTTATGATGTTTTACGAATGACAAATTTAAGGTGAGTTTCCTGTGCATTTTATTGAAGTTCAAACAGGAAGTTTATCATTTATACTTCACCTGTATAGTAGTTTTACAACAAATATGATCTGACTAAACTTCAGATTTCAAATGACAGCTACATACTACAGAAATTAAGAACATCATTATTAAAAAATAAAAATAGCGACATGTGGCAGCATCCCTTATTTAAAATACAAACAAAATTGTAGGGAAAAAACTTTAAACATATATCTTTCTTGTCAAGAGAAATTTTAAACAATAAAACGTTAGATTATGTATGTGCTTTCTCGAATTTGATAGCGAATTCTTGAAAGCCATCACTTTTTTACACCGATAATTTTGAACATCTTCCTTATATATGGCCATAGTGTTGAGGAATGTCTTTGTTTTTATTTATTTCCACATCGGTGACTTTCTCTAAATTCACATTAACCATTCCTCTTGTTGCCTTGCTCATTGTTTGCTCCGCTTGATTATGTCTACGTCTGATAGGCAGGAAATAATACCCCAGTGATATGGTAAAAAAGCCACGCAATGAGAAGAAATAATACTAAAAGTAACGAGGCTGGTTTGAAAATGTAAGAAGTAGATATTTGTGTAAAAATGTAATGAGTAAAAGTCAAAAGTTGTTTGAAAAATAAATAGTAAAGAGAGTAGAGTAAAGTACTGATACCAGAAAAATCTACTTAAGTACACTAACGAAGTATTTGTTACTTCCCACCTCTGGAGACAGATATTATTATTATAAGGTGGCATATGATTGAAACTCACACTCCTGATGACTGGGTGACCACTTTCCTGCTGCGCCACTAAAGAGATGTATTCATTAATTTACTAACAGAGTTTAACAGCAGCATTTGAATTGTACATGAGTGAAGACATTTTAAATTCTTCTCACACACTACAGATTCAGCAGATATAAAAATAAAATAAAATACTGGAGTTGTGTCATGGTCTACATCTGACTCGGCCATACCATCGCTTTCATCTCACAGATATACCTATTGAGCATGGAACAATCGTTCACCTCCCAGTTGTTCAGATTATCCTTATTAGGATTTGATAATACACAACCAGCTTGTGAATTTCCAGGTGGCTTGGTCCAGGAACTGCGAAAGAAAATTAGGCTGTTTTATTACCATTACAGAAGTAGTAGTGTAGTTTGCCTTGAAAACACCAACTATATTTACAGCAAAACATGAGCTTAATTCTCATAACATCTTACCCATTGCCCTGGACTTTAGCACCAGTGCTCCAGATCCACGTGTTGTTCTTTTTTGCGAGTCCAATCCAGTACCAATGGTAGGTGTCATAATGATAATTTATATGTTGGCTAATATATTCCTACATATGTAAAGAGAAAGAAAAGGAATCAAAGCACAACAATCACTAAACATGTTTACTAAATTGTATTGCATTATTTCAGACCAAATTTCAGTAGTAATTAAAAGTTATTGAAAAGTTGTCAAAACCACTATTAATGTACTTTAAAAAAGAAAAAAAAATTATAACTTTATGGAGTTTCTTAAACAATAAGTCTAGAACCATTAACAGTCATTTGGTTTGTTTGGAGTAGAATATTTAGGAAGTTAAGAACCATATTTAGAAAGCTTTAGTAACCCTTTAGTTTTTTTAAGAGTGTACTAAAACATTAACAGTGTCAAAGGTATGATTAAAATCCTTTAAAATATTTATTTATTTATTATTATTATTTTTTTTCTTTTTAACCCACCCATTTTCTTAGAGACCCACCTGTTCCTCTTGAGAGTCTATGACCACTAGATATCCTCCCATTTCCGAACAATACTCTTGGCTCTTTCTCCAGGACAGCCGTGATTGAGTTTTGAACAAGTAACAGCTGGAACCATTCTGATACCAGTACTTCATACAGGCACTACAGTAAACTTCTGCAGGGGGATTTCACAATCTAGTTAGCTAGTCATTTTTAATCAGAGTTAATCAATATGGATTGAAGTATATTATATGGACAAAATATGGACAAAATTATTGGGACACCTGAGCTTTTCCAGCCATATGTGGTTCTTCCCCAGACTGTTATTGCAAAGTTGGAGAGACATAATTGTATGTGTTAGCATTACATTTTACCTTCATTTAAACCTATTTTATTCTATTCCTATTCTACCAAGCCTATTCTAGCATGACGATACCCCTGTGCACAACACAAGCTCCATTAAGATTTGGTTTACATAAGTTGGAGTGGAAGATTTTGAGTGGCCTGCAAAAAAACTCTGATCTCAACCCTACTGAACACCTTCGGCAGGAATTTGAACGCTGCTTCTACCCCAGGCCTTCTTACCATTGTAGTTAAAAAAAAAAATTATAAAACCTTTGTAGTTAAAAGATCACAAATCTCCACAAGTGCACTCCAATATTTGGTGGAACATCTTCCCAGTAAGGTGAAAGTTATTATAACAGCAAATGGGGGATGAATGTGGAATGGGATGTTCAAAAAGGAAACAAATCTTATAGTCAGGTGACCAAAAACTTAAAGTATACTGTGTATGTATGTGTATATATATATATATATATATATATATATATATATATATATATATATATATATATATATATATATATAAAGAATTTACAGCATTAACTTGAGCAATTTGAGCTACAGAAGCTCGTCTGTTGGATCGGACCACACGAGTTAGCCTTCCCTCCCCAAATGCATCATGAGCCTTGGCCACCAATGACCCTGTTGCCGGTTCACCACTGTTCCTTCCTTAGGCCAATTTTGATAGAGACTGACCACTGCAGACCGGGATAAGAGCTGTATACTGTATACTGTGTGTGTATGTATGTATGTATGTATATACTGTGTGTATATATATATATATATATATATATATATATATATATATATATATATATATATATATATTGTGTGTGTATCTTTCCATCATGGTACCTGTTAGTGGGTGGCATATATTAGGCAGCAAGTGAAGATATTGTTCTCAAACTTGATGTGTTAGATGCAAGAAAAATGGGCAAGTGTAATAATTATGAGTGAGTGAGTGAGTGAGATCGACAAGGGCCAAACTGTGATAGTTAGAAGACAAGGCCAAGACTCATTGATGCACGCTCTGCACGTGCCTTCACTTTCAGAAAATAAATATATAAATTTTATATATATATATATATATATATATATATATATATATATATATATATATATATATATATATATATATATATATATAATTAGCTCTTGTTGATATGTAATAATTTAACCTACCTTCATTTGTTAATGTACAATATTTTCCAACTGGAAATGATCCAGTGATGAGCTGCTGCAGTGAGTTTTTAAACTGATCTCTCTGAACAAGCAATTCCCCTTTCTCTGTCTCAAGGACTGCTTTTTCAGAGAGCAATATCCTGTGTGCCATGCTCTCATTGGTGTAAAGAGTCTACAGAAGGTGATAAATGCTAGATAAGCTTTACTTCAGATTATTTTTAAGCTTCGGTCTAATATTGTGTGATATTGATATGCTTAATTGTCTTACCAAAAGGGAGGTGTATTTTGAAACTTCTTTGATGTCTGTGTGGAAAAACAACAGGATGCATGTATGTCAGTCAGTCATCAACATTAGTGTATTATTCACCTTTTCAACATCTGACAGATAACTGACATATTTTTACACAACTTCTTTTTAGACTTTCTAAGTGTCCTCAGTCACTTAACATGAATGCAGTACACTAGTGTAAACTGAGTATGTACTACACGAGTGTGTGTCCAAATGGGGAAAAACATGACTTGCTTATACGTACTTAGGACACACATAGCGGTTAAACCTGCTATGTACTACATGAGTGTGTCCCCAAATGGGGAAAAACATGACATGCTTATACTTACTTAGGACACACATAGCGGTTAAACCTGCTAATAAAAGAACACTCAATAACCCCAGAGCAGTCGTGGCCTGTCTGTATGATGTACATCTGTGTGAACGCACTTCCTCTGTAAAAGAACAAAGGATTGTGTAATTCTACACAATTTACCAATATATCATGCTGCAATATCTGTCCACGCTTTTGCAAGAAACACTGTAATGTTTAACTGATATATTTATTTTAAACACCTTTTTGAACATATATATGTTTAATAATATAATTTTCTAGTAAATAAACAATATATACAACTATTTTCTAGTAAATAACATTGAAAGGAATTAAGAATATTTTATATAATGTGGTCAGAGGTTGAAACCAAGGATGCAGGATCCCAATACTGGAGCACTCCTGGCTTTCAGAACTATTTTAACTGCTTAATTATAGTAGTAATAGTACTAGTATTAATAAAAGTTGTTGTTGTTGTTGTTAATTTTATTATGCACACGGCACAAATTACATGTAGGCTGCTTACAAATTGTGGCACTCCCAGTGCAAAACCAGTTGTACACATACATGTTAAAGCACAAACCTGTAATTCAAATTCACAACTATATATCACAAACAGCAGGGATTTTACCAGCCATTGCAGGATTGCTTTTTGTTGTCTCTCTTGTCAACTTGATTTCTGAGTACACCACATTTTCAGACACTCCTGCATCTGCTCACAAATAGAAAGCAGTAGGTTCACTAAACAAATTCAGCAAGAAGTAAGATGCTATTTCTGAACAAATTTGAAGACCCTTTCAGTAATATTTCAAACATACACTATTTTTGCACATATATAAATGTCTCACCATTTACATACATGAATTTTGCAGCATCAAACAATGTTGGTTTTCTTTCTTTATTTAATCGAATTTTAGTCACAGGTTGATTCATTCAACTGGAACAAAAAGCTTAATTTCAGGAAGATTAAACTCACCTTTAGGTACTACAGGGCAAGATGTACTGAACTTCAGTGTAGAATAGCACACATCATTCTCCATTTTTACCAGTGGATCCAGATGAACAGAACTTGCACTTGATTACTACTCAGGTTATATTAGCTGTGAGTTGGGAAACAATCAGTGTTGACTCACTTGTGCCACATATTGGAAACTCCTGTTTTTAGATTTTTATATCCAACTTAGATCTCTTTAAAGGTCAACACAAAGATCAACACCTTTTCTGATCAAAAGTATTATGTTCATTATTAACAATGTAATTAGATTTATTTTATCAGTTTATTTATGTAAAGGTTATAGTATATTTATTTGTTATATTACAATACATTATAATTAATTATTATAATCATTATATTAAAAGGACAAATATAATAATATAATATTAGTGCAATAATTTGAAACTAAATTGTGCAGTCAATATGTAACCAAAGAAGTAATTACATTTGATCATACTTACATAATATATCACATACTTCAGCATTCAGTAAAGGATGTCATGCACATTTGTTGAGGCGAATGAATTTATGTGGTCAGCTAATGAATTTTTTTTTGTTTTCTGTTAAGAATATAGCCAAAAATTTGTTTGTTGGCACAATACAACACTTCTTTAATATTTTTCTATACACCTATATAATCACTGATTAAAGAATTTTTAAAAATATTTCACTAAGAAATATTAACAATCGATATAAAAAGTTGACATCCGTGTTAAAACGGCAGTTTGTGTAATGTTAAAATTAATGTAAGTAAAACAGATCATGTTTGTACTTTTTCCCGGAATTGATGTGAAATTACAGTATATTAAAATAAAATATCAAAACATAGCATAGGGTTTAAAACCTGCCTCTGCCTTTTATGTGTGAAGTTTGCATGTTTTCCTCTTGCTTAATGTGGTTATGGGTTATTCTTGGTACTGCGGGTTCTTCCCAGTCCAAAGACATGCATTCTAGGCATTTTCATCTGTACACATTGTGTAAATGTGTGTGTGTGTGTGTGTGTGTGTGTGTGTGTGTGTGTGTGAAAGAGAGAGAGAGAGAGAGAGAGAGAGAGAGAGAGAAAGATTAGGTCCAATAATGGGTCTTCCCTTCCTTGTGTCTAGAGTCTTGCAGTGCGGAAAATTGATTAATATTTGTATAATATAAGTGTGTGTGTGTGTGTGTGTGTGTGTGTGTGTACAGGTCTGGCATCCCATTAAGGGTACATTGTGTGCAGTGTTACCAGGAAATGCTCCTAATGCAGTTAATGAATCCAAAACACTGGATATGTGCTCTAAACTATTTTGCCACAGGGTGGCGCAATGAAGAGTGCAGCGGTCTAGAAGGGTCCACTAAAAGGAATAACGGATAACAAATCAAGACAAATGTTAGCATATAAGGCATAGTCTAGATTAGTTTAGGCTATTTAATAAATGTGTTACTAAATATATGCATTATATATTTATAATATAAATGCATAGAGTTCATTTTGATACCTATTAAGAATACGTTTGATATTTATCTAACTGTCCAAAATATTTTAATAATATTCTGTATACTGAATTTTGTTGTAGCTATAAGATATTATAGTTTTTTAAGTTTCAAGCTAAATCTTTCGAAACAAAAAACTGTTAACTTAAAGCACACTTTTACACACTTTTATGTATGAAATAGGTATTTCCTCATTCTACCAATTCTATCAAAACTGGAAAAGGAAGATGCAGCAGTGCTAGAGTTAATTCCACAAATGACATCACTGCTTTCCCCCTCTGCAGCCCACCACCTTCGCCCCCTGCGCCCTCCCCCTTTCCTCACTCAATATGAAAGGAGTGTCCCTCTGTGCTGGCCATTCTGCAGGGCCAGACCCCTGAGCCACACATACACAAAGACAGAAAGACATTGTAGTTCTTGTGGACGTAAAAACAAGCTGCATCCCACTGAAATGGAGATCTCTAGTTTCCGGCATCCCGTCTCCTACACTGGAGAAGAGAAGTATGAGATGCTGGAGTTGAACAGGAGGCTTGAATCATACCTGAACCATGTGAAGTTCCTGGAAGAAGAGAATCAACTTCTTTGGGGAGAAATTCAGGCCATGCGGCGGAATCAAGACAATGGAGGCCAAAGGAAAGCTCAGGAGGAGGCACTCAGTCTAGCTAGAAAAGAACTGCAGAATGCATGGAGAGAGAAGGATTGTGTGGAACTCGAGGTCAGTAACATGCTGGAGGAGATTAAGGAGCTGAACATACTGAGACAAAAAGAGAAGTCTGCACAGGCTGAGGCTAAGAGAAAACTTGAAGAAAGCCGGAAGGCATTGGAGGATGAGAGGAGGATGCAGCTCTGGCTGAGAGAGGAAGCTGCTCATCTTGAGAAAGAGGTCTCTTTACAGATACAGTCTAATCAGGAAGATCTTGTAGCAGTAAAGTCTTCATGTGCCTTTTCGAAACCTGTGCAAATGGCTCCTCAGCACATCCAGACTCTAAATCTCCAGGGCCTAGGGGAAGAGTACTCGCAGAGAGCAGCGCAGGCCTGGCATGAAGCAGCAAGTGTGTACCAGGTACAGATGAAAAAGCTAGAGGAGAGCCTGGACCAGACCAGGGCTCACATGACACTCATCAAGCAAGAGAAGAAGAAGAGTCAACTACAGATGCAAGATTTAGCCAGAGAGCTGCAAAGTGCAAAGGCCAAGAGAGAACTGATGGAGAAAAACATAGTACAAATGAAACAGAAGCAGAATCAAGACCTTCAACAGCTTCAGGTAAAAATAACGATTTGAAGGAATGTGTACAGCGTTAAATTATTTTATTTCTTAATGTACAGTATGTGTGTAAATATATGTGACCACTTAGTCTATAATTATATGTAAGAGAATAGAATTACTATAGATTTATAATATTTTATGGCATGATGACTCAGAAAGAGCAACATTTTAATATTATTAGATACTTCTACACTTCCTAAAAGAGCTAGATTGTAAAGAATGAAAAACCCAGTTGTAAAGTTCTACATTTTATAGTTTTATACATTAAAATACACTGCCAAACTTCATTCTCCATTGTTTCTCAGCCCATACTGCCAGCACTCAATATGATGATATGCTGAGTATCTGTATGCAGAGGATAAGTCTCTGATAATGGCATCCAGTGCCATAAAGCTTCTGAGCATTGAGCTAAAATGTACTGACCTACTGTATTTATTTAAAATATAGCATGTATAACTAAAGAGTATGAAACTCATTAGAAAGAATTTAAATCATGATCAAATGAACAATTCAATATTTTGGAAGAAAAGGAGTTGAACTCAGTCAGTTCCTCTTATTTTCTTGTCTTTACAGGCTCACGTGGAGGCTCTGGAGGCAGAGAAAATGGATCTTGGGGGGGAGATGGGTGATCTGTTGGTAGAGAGCCGCAGTCTGCTCCAGATGAAGATGTCTCTGAGCCTCGAGGTGGCCACTTACAGGTATCCTTAAAATAGAAATTCTCTGCCTTCTCTTCTATAGTTTTTCCACATACTTTAGCACATAATGAACATCACAGCACCTCTATGAAGAATAAGATGTAACTGCAATAACTGATATTAGCAAGTTATATTAATATATATTAAATATATTATATTATATATTAAAGAGCTTCATATAGTCTCTCTCTAATTGGTTTTCCAACACAGCCCCTCATCCATCTTAGGCCTGAAGAGTAAGGGAGTTCAGAGAGTCTATGAAATGACACTGGAAAGACAAAAGTCCAATCTTCCATGCAGTCAGACCCATGAAATTATTCATATCTTTACAAACCGGTTGGAGGACAAAGCATTGTATTCAATTTCATCTTCTTGAACCTTTGTAAATTTTGTCAAGGTAGTACATATGTTCTCAACAAATCTTCACTATAATCATGACTGCAGCTAATTTTATTTAAAGAATAAGAAATCTAGTATAATGGACATCGTACATCCATGAAATGCATCCAGTTTATCACTGCTCTGCATGTTATTTAACCACCCTGTTGCACTCACGCTTGGTGTTGATTCCATGACTACTCACTGTGGAGTGATAAATAAAGTCAGTGGTAATGGCATGTGCACTGCAGATGGCCGAACAATGACAAATCTGGCACTTCATTTACATAACAATGAGCCTGGGCTCAGTTTGCTGCTTGAGAGCAAAACAAGCTTTTATACCTCTTCTTTTCTTTATTCTCAGTGTTAATTTTTGCAAACATTCCTTCACAACTGATAGTAGTAGTACTACTATAGTATAGCTAGCTACCCTGTAGTCAAAGTAGATACACAGACCACTGATATCAACATTTAACAAAGGACTATGAGGAAGAGAAAAAGAAGAGAGTAGTGCATGGTTATTTCTTTAAACAATATTTATGTTCTAAAGCCCCTCTATCTCAGTGATATCTTTATGGTAAATATACCAGACAATTTTCCAACATAATACCTATTGATTTCATGAGCTGCCCTTTTCTTTTGGGGTGCAGTGATGAATGACGAATTAGTAATAAAACATTTATGGTCAGTTGTTACTGCTTTTATTGACAACTCTAATACCATTTCCATTGCAATTTTTCTAATCAAACTTATATTGGATCTAGTATAAGCAAGAATTTATTTGAAAGCATTTTACAGCATAATATTGTATATTTTATCTTCACATGCTTTCTCGGTATACAGATAACTTATTTTATAATTATTTATTTTATGCACTTCTTTCCATGTGTTTTTAGAGCTTTGCTGGACAGTGAAAGCCTGAGAGTTAACAACCAATCAGCAAATAAGAGGAGCCACACAGTCTCAATTTTAGGTATTTTCATATAACACTATAGTATACATTTTACAAAATCTTGCTAGTCATTTTGCTAAATGAAGCCTGTCTTGATAATAGCATCTTGAGTCCCTATAGGTCACCAGACCAGATGGCTCTATTTCCAGTAAAGTAGACTGATGGATCAATATATCCACATTACTCCATTAAGACTGTGTATCCTGATAATACTTCTGGGACAAGGATTAGGGGTCTATGACCATGATTAATATGCAGACATTATTTATTTTCTAAGAACAAACCATGTAATAGAATCTTTATATTACAATGTATAAGTATGTAAATGTTGCGTTTGATGTGACTAGGTTTTTATGATACGTTACATTAGACCTATCAATGAGGCAAACCCATTTTTGCTGTTCTCCAATTTCATTCACAGAAGGAATCGCCAAGTCCCCTGGGATTCCTCCAGGCACTCAGGCCATCACTTCCTGTCTGCTCAGTAGTCCACTGAATACAAGCTCCAGATCAATCACCTATAAAGCCAACCTTATGACTCCAAGTCCTACTTGGAACCTGACACTAAAAACTCCACAAGAGACACTCAAGAGACCTCAGACCACTATGGATGATGAAGCCATTGTAAGAGTAGAGAAGGAAAAGCTAGAAACATCTTCATCTACATCAAAAAAGCACCTGCCTGAAGCTAGCGCTATTGATAATTATAGAGCTGAAGAGGAAGCAAACTCTGTTGCTTCTGTTTCTTTTTATGAAGCCCCTAAATATTTAGATGAGCCTGATTCTATACTTACAGTTAAAGAAGATGTGCAAGAAGTTCTTAAAGCAGAACCTGGATCAGTTTTGTTTACTGCTAATGAGATTACCTTGCCAGCTGGACATCCCCAAAGTCCAGAGAGTGTGTCCTCTGTTCAGCCCATTGAGGAAGCAGAGAGTTTAGAGGATGGTGATGAAGAGGAAACTGAGGTATCTACGGAAATGGCTAAAATATCCCATGCACCTGTCTCTGCCTGGGAGGAAAATGAGACCATTAAACCAGAGGAGAGAGATGTCGTCTCTGAACTACAGTTGGGGTTAGAAAAAGTTGCTGAAAATATTAAACAAGAATTTAGAATAGATGCTAATCAAGCAGAATTACAGATGCTTGCTGATAACACTAACACTCTTGCTTCACTATCATGCCAAGAAATACCACATTTGTCTGCAGATACATATAGCCCAGCTGAGGAGGACAGTGAAATTCTAACCTGGGCTGATGTAAAGGAAGATGTTATATATTTTGTTGAAGAAGAGTCACAAATGAGTGCACCAGAAGCAGATAGAGTGTCAGGAAATGGAGTTAAAGATGTGAAAGAAAAAATGGAAGTAGAGCAAACTGAATGGCCTGATATTAAAGCGCTGGAAGGTCAAGAGTTAGATATTCAAATGCAAGAAGAGGAGAATAAAACCGAGCAAGAGAAAAAAGAGGAACAGAGTAAAGAAGGTGAATTGAAAAATGATGAAGAGGAACATTTGATAGAAGAAGTAATTGAAGAAAACTTTGTTGAAAAGAAAGAAGTGTTAATGATGGATACATATGAAAAAGGTAATTTAGAAGGTGAAAAAGCTGAATTAGTAATGAATGCCTATGAAAATGATGATCTGGTTGGTGAAAAAGCTACCTTCGAGATAGATCAGTTAATTGAACATAATGCAGTAGAGGAGCATGGAGAGAGTGAAGAAGATGAGTCATTAAACATCTCTGCATCATGGAAAACTGACCCTGGTGAGGCAAACAGCTATGCTCAGGAGAATACACTAGCAGACACTCGTCCCCTCATACACTACAAGAGTGATGAAGAGACAGATGCCAACATCCTAATCTCCCATGTGGGTGTGAGTGAACCTACTGACAGTGAGGAAGAGAGGGAGAAACATGACGGAGCCAGCCATTGGAGCCAGATAGTCGCCAAACGCTTTGACACCATGGAGGATCTTTCTGAGGAGCCAGAGCTAGGCAGCATGGATGACATAGATATCACAGATGAATCAGTTCAACCCGAGTTAAAAGAGAGCATGTATAATGAGTCAGCAGTTCAAAATGAAAGTGGTGACATGGACAGCCATGTCAAATCACTAATGGATGAGGCTTTGGTAGATCAATCAGAAAGTGAGCTTAAGAATAATAGTAATGAGAACAGCCAGAGTGAGGAGGAGACAAAGATTGAGAACTACCATCTGTCAACAGGCCTGTCTGACAAACAGGAAGAGAACTTGCTCCCTGGAGAAATCCTTGAAACCGGGGAGGTGAATGAGCAGCAGACATTTCTTACAACACAGGACAATATCAGTGATGATGCTATAACAAACTACAAGGACAGAGCAGAAAACTGGAATAAAGAATCTGGAGAGATGAATCCAGAGGGTGAGAGTGAAGACAAGGAGTATTTTGACACTCCATTGTCTGAACCAGCTGAAGAACAAGCTCTTGTAGAAGAACCTTGTGAAGAGGTGTCGACAGAGATTAAACAATCGGACATAGTTTTATTTGAAACTGCTGTTAATGAAGAACAAGACTGTCCAAAAGAGGAAGATGTGCAGTCAAACCTGTCAATGCTCACTCATGCAGATTTTACAGATGAATTTTCTCTACACAGTCATCCAGAAAGCCAGGCCAGCACTAATGACTCAGATCAGGAAGAACCTAATAGTTCTGAGGATGAATCTCCAAATGCAAGCCAGTGTTCTCAGATGCTTTCCCAAACTGATATGCAGACACAGCAGGTAGACCAAGACATTGCAACTACTATGGATGTAGTTTCTAACACTAATCCATTTTTTAAAGACATTTTCTCAGGTGAGCTGGGAGAGGAAAGCTCAGTAAGTAACGCTGCTCAAACTGAAAAATTGGAAACCAAAGAGGAACAGCAGTATGTTGAGGACAATAATAGTGATATGACAGGAGAAAATGCTGACAGCCTTCCACAAGAATTAGAGAATTTGGGCCATGAAATTACAAGTGCATCCAACAGCACTGGAGAAGAATTTGGTGATGTGGAAATTGAGGACAGGGAAGGAAACATTGACATTTTCCAAAGAGAGGAGCTAAAAGAAGAATGTCAGACTAATGAAAAAGAAAATGACCTTCACAGCTTTTTTAGCTCAAGCATAAAGGAGGACATTTGGAGTGCAACAAATTATGAGATGGCTGCTACATATGACCCAAATGACCGAACAGAGACTAAGAGGTATGACAGCACAGATCCAAACCAGACTATGGCCTTGGGAGAGGACTGGGGAAACCTTGAAAGACTATCCCCAATCAACAGCAAACCTGAGAAAGACATGGGCACATGTGTAGCTCAATCGGTGGAGGAGGAAGAGGAGAAGATACCAAAGGCCAAACAGGTACAATGCAAAGATGTGAAAGATGAAAATGGGGAGCCTGTTCATGCAGAGGATTCTACTGATGGTGATTCTTGGTCTTCTGGTGAAGAATAAATCCATTCTTCAATCTTTACTCTTCTAATATTGGCGTACAGCGCAGAATGATAAGCGGTATAAAACTGTGAGAAGTATAACGATTGCATTTTTGTGCCTTGGGGAAAAAATGCTTTGTCTTGATTGATAAGTATTAGTGCATCTCATTCCAATAATCTGTCACATGTTGTTATACTTATTATTAACTTTGACACTGATGTCTACATTTTTATTTGAAACAAATACAGATAGCCCCTTTAAACCATATATCACAATAAACCATATTTAAGTTGCCTCCATGTTTGTGTTACAGATTATTTAATTAAATTAGTTACAACCATGAGCATTAGAGAAAATAATAATGAATGAAATGAAAACACACTAGTAAGCACCAAGAAAGAAAAAAATTCATAAGACACACAACATAAGATATTCCACTGATTGAAGGAATATTGATGTACTGTATATCTGGTACACTTGATTGGTATAAAAATAATCACATTTTTGAAAGAGACAGTTATAATGAATTAAATTATTATTCAGTGCTTCTGCCTAATGAATTATAAAATGTTGTGGGTTTGTGGAAATGTTCAATGGCCAATGGTTTTATATTTATCTCTGACCACATGATTGCATGACAGCACAGCCCTAAAAAATAGGATAGGGCCTGCAGGATCTATAGGGTCTCACGAGTAAAGATGATGTCATCTCCCTTACTGGGTACTTTTTTCCCCTTCTGTCATTAATCACGACAATGGCAGCTCTTTAGTGTTATATCTCGGCCCTGCGCTTAGTGCTTAGACTCACGGAGGGCTAGGCAAACAGAGAGGAGGAGAGAGGAGGAGAGAGCGAGAAAGAAGAGAGAGAGAGAGAGAGAGAGAGAGAGAGAGAGAAAGAGAGAGAGAGCGTGAGAGAGACGATGCAGGAGATAGTAATTGCATTACCTCAGCAGTCTGCCATGCTCTTTTTTCATCTCTAAATAGATTTTCAGCCTGCTGCTGTGAGCCTCTATTATTTGGCAAGCAGAAATGGGCAGTTGTTGCACACACACAAATCAGGGTTTAGAAAGCTCCTCTGGGAGCTGAAACAAAAGCGAGCAGGGGCTAGAATCTTACTGCTGGTTCTGTCTGCCCCCCTCAGCACCTGCTCTCTGTGATGACCTCAGTCACATCCACAGGCTTCCTGTAGCACATGACACAGCACAACACACTTGATGCAAGAGATTGCAACTGGGATTTTAAAAGCAACTGCAGGGGTGTAGTTTGGAATATAGTGTACCACAAGTTCTAAAATAAAACAAAGCCACATGATCATTCAGCCTCTAACTGCATTCTTTTAGTGTCATATTTTAACACTGCATTCCAATGACCATGAAACACGGAGACCATGAAATTGAGAATTGGCCTTTTATGCTTATTAAAAGACACCAATGCAGAGAAAGTCCTAAGAGGTTGAATTGAGATGAGTGTGTTCCATGCCATGTGTCTCCATTACTGAGTCACCATTGATTTTCTGGATGCTGCCGAGTAATTAAGCATCTGTAAAATTAAATAAAGACTGGACACTACAATTAAATGCAAATTGATTTGTTCTGAGTAATGGCACTTTAGCTTTAGGTACCATTTTTATTTATCCACGTTCTTAAAAAGATTTTTAAATGACACTCTCCATCACTTTACCCCACCCATTAAACAGACATGCAGCAGCTGAGAGGAGCACCACACCAGCTCATGAAGATCAAATTGCAAATCTGGCCCTGCTGGGATGGGTAAAGGAATTCTTTATCAGCTGAGATGACAAATGGAAAATGGGAGCAAAGTTACTACATAAACAGTGTTTATAGCAACCATAGCAACCAGCATATCCAGCGAATTAGCCTTTAAAAAGCACTAGGTTAAGTTTTTTTCTTCAATATATTATTACAGACTGTATACTATTTGACCTAAAATAGATCATTATTCAAAATTAAAACTTGACAAACGTCTGATCCTTCCATTACACAGCATTTAATGCTTATTTTGCATTTACATAACTAACAATGTTTAATGCATTAAGAAACAGTTGTCTGCATCATAAATAAACCATAAGCAATTTTAAGAATGAATGGCAACATTCTACCTATCAAAAAAAAAAAAAAATGGTTGAAAAAAACAAACAAACAAACAAACAAATTAAGGATTTTGGCTTATCTAGGTCTCTCTCGCTCTCTCTCTCTCTCTCTCTCACACACACACACACACACACACACACACACACATATATATATATATATATATATATATATATATATATATGTGTGTTTACAGTGCCTCTTTGTGTCTGCGTCGGAACGCATCATAGAGTGGTCACGCTTCTCGATTTACGACCTGATGGACTTACGACCGGTTTTTCGGTCACTATCTACGTCGTACGTTACCAATATAAATAAAAACAGTTCGTTCTACAGCTCTTTGATTTAACAGATTACCAGTGAATTCGGTAAATTTCCCCACACGAGTTACTCGCGAGTGTGAATGATCCATCCATGTAGGACTGTTTTACTGCAGATGACTGGAATGTGGAACTAACATCCTCTCAACTGTTGCACTTGGAACTGCAACTGACCAGCTCAGCTGACACTGTGGTCATCACGCCTGAAGTCAAGCTACTGATCATGTCTTTGTGCAAGGAGAACTTTTTTTATTTATTTAACAAATCAGGTCACTGAAAACTGCAAGCAGTAGACTTGTTCGGGTACATGATGAAACCGATTTCTGGGATTGATCGAATGTGCTTAAAATAGCTTATACTTCCATCTAGTGGACAAAACGGGAAGCACATTTAAGATTAAAGATTAAAAGCCTGGCACGGGACTTTTTACATGCCAGATCCATTTACATATGTGTAAGCAAACAATGTGCAAAATACATTTACCAAGGATTGTATTAGAAACACATGCACACGCACATTCATGCAATTATCCAATCAGCCAGCCATGTAGCAGCAGTGGTTTACATAAAGTCAGGCACCAAGGCAATACCTAAGAGAAATATTTTATACCAACGAGGAATGAGGAAGAATGTAATCTCAGTGAATTTGATCGTGGCATAATTGTTGGTGCTAGACAAGTTGATTTAGAATGGTGCAATATAGAAGAAAAGAAACATTCAGGTAGTGGCAGTTCATGAAAGGCTAGTTCATGAGAGAGGTCAGTATAGTATGGCCAGACTAGTTTGAGCTGACAGAAAGGCTATAGTAACTCATAAAACAACTCTGTACAACTGTAATGAGCAGAAAATAATCTCAAAGTGCGCTTCAAAGTGCAATTCCACTTCTATCAACCAGGAACAAAAAGCTGAGGCTGCAGTAAGCACTGGATGGATACATGTAGCCTGTTCTGATGAATTCTTCATTGTGTCAACAGTCCAGGCTTGGGGAGGTGGTGTAATGGTGTGGGGGAATGCTGCTATTGCACACATTGGGCCCGTTAATCAATCATCACTTGATTGCCTTTTTCAGTACTGTTCAGTTCTTGCAATTTACTTAATTTACCTAATTAATCAAATAGCCACCCTTGGAATTATAATACACCAAGTCACACAGCAAGATTTTCTCATACTGTATTAATGATCTTGACAGTTAATTCAGTGTGATAGAACAGTGATGTGATAGAACAGGAGATTCACAGCATGAAAGTTCACCTGAAACATTCTAAGAAATTGTGTGATGCAATTATGTCAACACGGACCAAAATCCCAAAAGAATGTTTCCTACATCTTGTGGAAGAAGAACTGCTACAAAGAATTTGGGCTATTTTGATAAAAAAAAAAGATGCTACTCAATATGAGTATAGTGTTTCCTAATAAAAATGCGCAGTGAGTATTTTATAAAATGTTAAAGCACTTTATAAATTTATAAACAAATGGTTTTATTCAGATGGATAAGGGATGAGGTGAACTGGGTATGAATATGGTAGTTATCCTGGCCAGGGTTGCACTGTGCCTAAAGTTTATCCCAGGACACACGGATAAAGGTGATAATTTACATTGGATAATAATATTAGCAATTTATAGTATAGTAACAATGTTTTTGGAAAGTGGGAGGAAGTTAGAGAACTCAGATAAAACCCATGTGTACACAAGGAGAACATATGAATCATAGAGACAGTAATTAGAGCTCAGGGTAACCTCAGGGGCACAGGAGCTCATTCAAAGTTTTTGGTAAAGATTAAGAAACAAATATTTGACTAGCACAAAACACAAGACATTTATAATGAAAGAACTGAAAATGAAACCTGAAATTCTTTGTAGGTCAACTTGTCTATTTAATATATAAAATACAGTAAAACATACGCAAAAGGGGGGAGGGAGGAGGTCATAAAGGACAAATGGATACTTTGGTACAATAACAAACACTTTTTTTTGTAAAAGCAGTATATAATTTGTAATAACATATCAGTGCATACTTTGTTTATGAAAATATACACAAATTGTATATCATTCTCCGAAAACAACAGAAAATATCTTTTGTTTACAACAAAACTCAAAGCATACTAGCAGAACACAATATATTAGCTATTTTTCTTTAAACGTTTTTTTTTTTCTTCTTCTTCGATTTCTATTCTAGTTGTGTGTGTGGTGTATATTCTTAATGAAATTACATTTCAGTTATTATAATATGACTCATTCTTTGCTTGTTATTACGCCCATGCATTGACATCTGTGTCTGATCTGAATAAATTAAATGAATGGCTACCCCTACTCTCCTACATGTAGAGATAGTTTTGTACAATTGACTAAAAATTGCAGCATTTGACTGGTCACTCTATCGACTTGTTTCGACTTCCATCATTACCAATAAGTACTAATATCACTACTGACTTTTTTTGTCTTAATAAATCGTGCAATATTAGTAACACCCCTTTGAAGGAAAAAAAAGAAAACACAAAAAAAAAACCCTGAAAACAAAGATATTCATATAGTTTTTCATATATAATAAAATAAAGTTAAATTCAAATAAAATAAGATGCCTACCCTACACAAAAAAAAAAAATTCAGAAAATAAAAATCTTTAAATTATCATTATTATTACCATCAAAAATGATAACAATAATGGTAAGAATAACCATTATAACAATTATAATAAAACAGACAATAGAACTGTCACCAGCACAAATTAACACTAGAAAAATTGAGCTTCTCTAAACATCATACATGGGGACATGGGGGCGAAAGTTAACTATTCACGTGACGATTGTCTTTCCTTTTGAATACAATGACTCTTACCATTAGATCCTTATCAGAGCTTGCAAACTTCTTGCACGTCAGGAAAACGTTCAGCAATCTGCGCATTTGTTCAAAGCTCAGGCGTAAAGTCTACAGGTGTTCCAACGTGCAGATCCAAGGTGGTACTAAGCGAGTGTGTGTGTGTGTGTGTGTGGTTTTCCCTAGGTGGTATGAGCTACTGGTTGTGATTTAAGTGAGATGGCCGCTTGCCACACAAAAGAGAGAAGGACAGCGAAAGAAAGGGAGCGATAGACATTAGGAAAGAAAAGGAGGGGGTGGTCAGGTAAAAAAAAAAAAAGAAAAAAAAAAAAAAAAAGAAATAATCAGCTGCCAAGATGGAGGGACTGATGCAAGGCAAATCTCACCTGAGCATGAATATGACTAATATATATATATATATATATATATATATATATATATATATATATATATATATATATATATAAAAATATTATGGAGTTATTAACCAAATTAAACAAGATTGAACACACTTCAGGGTGAGTCCTGATTCACCTTTTTTCATAAAGCAAGACTGTACTTTTATCACCAATACTTCATCTCTTTAGGTATGCGACACCGAACCTCTCTTTTCTAAGCAATTGAGGGAAATGAAAAATAGTTACTACAGATTTGGAATACCAATACATGTACAGCACTGTTCAAATTTATTTAAAACCATTCTGTTCACAGACTTTAACCAGAGATCGCTGCTCATCCTATTAGTCATTACCAATAATGAAACATCCTTCATCCTATTCACTCTATTATTCACTACACTAATGACCATAAAACAATTTTGTACATTATTGTTTTGATAATAGACATCTCTTTTTTTTTTGCATTTCGAGAATTGCACATTTGCAACACGTGTCAAGGTAAGTCTAATCTATGTTTAAGTACATCTTTTTTTTCTTTTTTGTTTTTTACAAAAAAATTTGACTTTTGTCTTCAATAATTGTTCACTGTCAAAAAAACGAGGCATGAAATGTGGGGCTGCAAACATGAGCTCTTCTTCCCTGAAGGGTGCACGCTGTTTCTGTGAGGAGGGATGGAGTGTCTATGTTTAAGGAGCAGGGTTTAGACCAATATGGACAGTCCTGCACATAGTGAAAGCCAAGTGGCCAAGCTAATGTGGAAATGTAAGCAGCGCAAGTGACTGGGAAAAAGAAAATCCTATTCCCTCTTATGAAGAACAGTCAAGCAGTAAAGAGGGTAAAACATATGTGTGAAGGACGGTGAGGGTTGATTTAAAGTGCACTCCTTTAGAATATCAGTGACAGGAAGGGAAAGAAAAAAAAAAAAAAAAAAGGCATCGATCCTGAAACAGTCATATCTATGTCTGTGCCCCTTGCTGCATCTCTACTAGGCTTGCTCGCAACACGGTAATTTATTTACACATAGAAATAGAAAGACGTCCACTGAGAGTTACAGCTCTGCTTTAGGCAGATCCAGCACAATGTGTATAATCATACACGTTTCTCTATGTACAGTCCTCCTCACCTGGCTTCTCCTGCTTCACAACAAAGCTACACTCCTCTCCAGTTCTACAATTCTCATGCCCATGTGCGGAGAGTTCAAGAAATCCTGGTTTGACCTCCGATCCTTTCCTCTCATTACACAAGAGCCTCTGCAGAAACAAGGAGGGGAGAAAACTGGATATTTACACGATCTGAAAGCCTAGAAACCAGCAACCTTGAGCCCTGGACAGCTCAGATTGCTTTTAACCACATCTGGGTTCTTAAAACAACAGTTAAGAAAATCTTGCTTTGTAAGATGAACTAACAAACATCTGAATAGCAAAAGCCAGACATACAAGTAATAAATACAGAATTTTAGGTTGCTTCTCACATACACTAACAGTAGTGACTAATACAGCCACCCACTCTTTACGACAGAGTGTTCAGCTGAGCAACGTTTATACATTTGTCTTTAATATCAGGACTTGAGTTCAAATCGTACAAATAGGGCTACATTTCCACTACACTATACGTACGGTACAAACATACGTACTTGTGTGTACAAAAGTGAAGAAAGTGAAAAATCCCGCCTCTCCTGCAAACAACGAGAGACCCTAACGAGCTGTTCATGGATAGGTGCACGGCTGATGGATGTGATACAGAGTGAGCATAGAGGAAATGGAGGAAACAAACTCTGAACCCATGATTGACTGAGCACTTGTTTGTTTACCGGCCACTGCCACATTATTTCTGTCACACTCTGTACACACTCAAACATAATTATTGTCAGTCTGTCTGCAGGTCTATGTTCGTTAAGAGATTGTGTGGCTGAGTTCACCTCATGAGTCACCATAGTCGTTCCCTGAAATATGTTTAACCTTCGAATAGGTCAGCTGTATAGAAGAGATTCAAACTTCCTCCTTTTGCATGATTTACAAGACACAGATCCTGATGATTAAAATGCAACAATATCGGATATCTTGTAAGTCAGTATTACAGCTGTTTGAGCATGATAGTCAGAAGAAGAACGTTTAATTAGAGGAGAGAAGAGTTATAAAAAATAAACAGCAAAAAAAAAACAAAAAAAAAACAAGCCTTCACTCTCTCTCTCTCTCACACACACACACACACACACACACACACACACACACACACACACTAAAAAAATAAAAGGAAAAAACCTCAAACAATAACATGACCTGGATATCAGCTTCTTGGCGGCTGATACCACAATTCTACATCCCACAATGAACAGCCTGTGTTTGGCTGTCTGAGCGGTTTAACCGAACATGGATCAGAAAATGTGTCAGTGTGGAGACAGCGCTGAGGACAGAAAAGACTGATAGAGGTCAGTAAAGCTGGCATTTTTTTTCTTCTCTGCTCTGTAGAAATAACAATTGTCCCATCCTAAACATGCTCAGAACCATCAGCACTTTAGGCTTGCACGTGCACCTGCATTGGCCTCTGTTCATTACTATCTTGCATGTATGTGTGTGTGTGTATATATATATATATATATATATATATATATATATATATATATATATATATATATATATATGCAGAAACTGTGTGTGTGTGTGTGTGTGTGTGTGTGTGTGTGTGTGTGTGTGTGCGAGAGAAAGAGAAAAACAGAAAAAAGGCCAAGGAAAGAGTGTGTTGCATGCATGTGTCTTGGTTGCAGATGAAACTGTGTCGGAGAAAAATGTGTATGTGTGGTGTTTGTATATGTATGTGTAATGTGTGTATGAGACATAGGGTGGCTCTCGCATATTTTTATGTGACCCAGGCATCCAGTCTCATGCGCTTGATGTTAGCCCCCTCCTGTGACTCTGCAGAAGCCGTTTGCTCTCCTGCTGCTCTGATTGGCCCCAGTGCAGCCGCACTGAAATCCGGAGGCCGTGGCTGGCCTGTCTCGTCTCGCTCGCTGTTACTACCGCTGATGGTGTGGAGTGGCGAGCGGGCCTCCATCCTCAAGGCCCCTGGGTATTGGGACACGCAGAGAGCTGCTGTGGAGATTGGGGTGGTGCGCTCACGGTTAGGAGACACCGGCTCTGACTTGATGCTCACGCTCGGGTTAGTGTTCACCGTCAGAGTGGCGCCGTGAGGGATGGGACCCACTGGCCTGTAATAGAAGTAATAGAAGGACAAAGAGAGAGAGAGAGAGAGAGAGAGAGAGAGAGAGAGAGAGAGAGAGAGAGAGAGAGAGAGAAATTAAAATGAGCTCTGAAAACAGCTTCGTGAGTTATGACAAAGACAAAGTGCTGACAGTAACTACACAGAGATTAAACTGGAGCCCATGACAAAATTTTTTGACAAATCTGCCACATAATCACAATAAAAACAGCCCTGAATCAGCAGCTGTTTGAGACATCCTAATAGACAAAAACCAAGCATCATGGTGTGTGCGTGTGTGTGTGTGTCCTGCTTATGAGGCACTCTGACAAACGGAAGATAAAGCACATAGACATTGTAGAAGCAACAGGAAAGCAGTTAGCTCCCTAAGCCATGCAGCCATATTTACTCCTTTTTACCACTGACAGGGAGCAGTGAACTTTTTTTTTTAATAATCAGCCTGTTTTTCCAGCCTAACAATTATCTACTTAGGCACTGCTGAAATTGAACAACTAAAAAACGTATAAATATTAATGAGCACAATGATTTGGCTTATTGTACTTTTGGGATGGGGCATCTGCTTTCCTATCCAGAAGCAAATTCTTCTGCATCAATAGACAGCAGGAGGACATGTATAAGTGGAGCTTCATGGCTCACAGCTATTTATTAATTAGTTTGTGTACACTGGAAGAAAGTTTGGTAAGACACCATTAGCACTGCAACTTCCATTCAGTTTGTCTCTTATTCATTTGTCTAAATAAAAATTTGTTGATGTTGAAATTTAAATTCAAAATGTAGCTTATTAAAAAAAAAATCTTTAAAATATATATTTTTTCATGTCAGTGGAAAAGGGTTCATACTGGTCTATCTCTCCCTTTTTCATAAACACGATCACCCAGTCCAAACTCTCACTCTGCCTCAACCACAAAACAGTTCTTACTGTAAGTGTGTGTGTGTATGTGTGTGTGTGTGTGTGTGTGTTGTTCCACAAACAAGACCTGCATGTGTTATGAATCCAGGAAAAAAGAGAGAGGCAGAGACAGAAGGGTGCAAATAACACATCAGCCTTATAAATCTGTATAAAGTGACTTCAGCACAAAGCTAAATATGCCTTGTTGCTACATTCCAACAAAAACGCGAACAAAACGTGACAAGTGACAAAGACGCATCCCAGCCACTTAAAGCAGCAGGTAGACGAGAGAGAGAGAGAGAGAGAGAGAGAGAGAGAGAGAGAGAGAGAGAGAGAGAGAGAGAGAGAGAGAGAGAGAGAGAGAGAGAGAGAGAAATAGTGTAAGTGCAACAAACAGACAGAAGTCAGAAAGGACAGACAGACAGAGGACAGACAGAGGAAAGACAGCCAGTCAGACAGAAAACAGCAAGATTAGAGGAATACAGTACCAGCTGAGCCCATCCTCCCTGCCCAAGAGTAAGCTGGCCTGAGAAGTCACACTGCAGAGAGAAAGACAAGGCGAAACACTAGCATCTTCTTATCAAAACTCCCCCACCCTCACACACAACACACACATTTTTAAAGAAGATGGTGGCATGATCAATGTGGCAGTAGTTCCACATGCACTACAAACACACACACCCCTCCCTATTCTGTCTGTTCCAGCAGGAAAAAAAACCTGTACAATCACAGACACATGCCTGTCCCCATCAAGCTGAGTTCAACTGTATCAAATTATCATGTGGTTAAACACACAGTCATACAGAGCTTTGGAACGCATGCCGAAAGTGAATACAGGAGATGAGCGTTGGCTTTGATGGAAGCTTGAGATCACGCGATGAAACAATTCCAACAGCAAGTCTAACAGTTGAAACCTGATATAATAGTAAATACTAAATATAGTGCCTAATAAATAACCTCTCTCAAACTTTTCAATTGGGAGACCACAAACTATTACAAAATTCAAAATGATTACTAAATAACCAATGTAAAAGATCTATTAACATTCACACTGCAGGGTAGTGTGGGCCTACAAAACACAAATTACTCATGGAACATCATATGATGGTGCTTACAAAATAAACAAACTAAAAACCCCATCACATTTCTTTGTGATGTGTACATCAATATACACTGTATTTGGTACCTACTGTGTTTTTTGTATATACTCTATTTGGTTAAAAAGCAACAACAAAAAAACAAGTAAGTAAATTAAACAGTGGTTAATTGAGTTTAAATTGTTTTCCTTACAGGCAAGGCTAAATAAATGCTCCTGATTACTTATCCTGCTCTTTCACCACCTTGTGGTCACTATAGGCTACTGTGAACACCGGCCTACAGGGGGCGCTAAACTGTATGTTGCACATGTTGGTGACTGTAAGAGCTTTCAGATCCCCAAATTCACATTTCCTTGAAACTGCTCAAAAGTATTTAAAAACAACAATCTACTTCCCATGACTTTATATCCGCCCACACTACAAGCACAGATGGACGGCGAGAGAAAATAGCAGATATAAATCACAAACAATTACAAAGCAAACTGAAGCATGAAAGTGAGGTGTCTGCTGGCAGCAAAAGCACACTGACTATTTCTCAGGCTCAATCAGAAGCTGGAGCTGTGACCGCCTCTCCCGCAGACAGGATGACAGTGTGTGATTGACTAGCACGGTGAGCCGTCAGTGCAGAACTGACCAACACAGAGTTCCCTTAGCAGCCTATTCACCTGACATTAGCGGCCAGACCGGAGATGCAGTTAGCCATCTCCCCGTTCTGTTTGTCTGCACCCCACATGCTGTGAACAGACCACAGAGAGCACACAAACACAAACAAAGGGAAGATTAGAGCAGTTTCAGTCCCCCAACACACACACATGCAAACCGCATCACACCTGTGTTAACAGCAGAGTGTGTTGCAAGAACCTTAATGCTGCTTAATGCAGCAGTGAGAAATACACAGCTAAAACACCTTAAGCCACTGCAAACCAGAAAACCAGAAAACCAGAAAACAAAAAAAAAACAAACAGCGTGTGAATAAGACAGCGGGTATATTAGGTATACCACTCCAGCACAACACACACAGCAAACGGTGTCCTGTTTAAGCTTTTACAACTTGTGTATTGACAAAATTGCTGATTTATATACTTTATAGCCTGAAACTATAAATCCTTTTGCTGCTGCTTAACTTCTCCAGATGGGAGCCTGAAGTTATGTATTAATACTAGGAGTAAACAAACTGGTTAGGATAGCAACAATTTAGCAACACATTTTACCAAATAAATAAAAACATTTTTTATTTTACTTTGAACATATGCATTTTGTCACGGGATGTACTGTATTTCCAGTCAAGAAAAGTACATCTATGGCAATTATCTTAAAAGTTTGACCCTCAGGCTGGAACTCTCAGACGGCAAAGGACTAAACATGCGCAAATTCTTGATAATAATGCAAAAACTGCGGTGTGTAAGTATTTTTGTTTAAAGAAACTTTACTGCACATGCAAATGATGTGCAGTGTGTGTATGTTAAAAAATAAACAAACAAACCCATAGCTCATTATAAATATCCACTCATTAAGGTGGTCTCTGATCAGAAAAGACATTCAGAAGAATTTGTAGACATAGTATTTTTCATTAATAATTGTAATGCTAGAATTTTCTCATTATAATTGAACAACACACTACAATAAGCCGCAAAATATATAAAACCTTTATGTATGTATTTTATATTTAGACTGTAATAATTTAACAGAATGTAAAAAAATGTATAAATAATCTACAACCTGTGAATGTGCACAATGTTCAAAGCATGTGATTATATATTTTATATATACTATATATATGTATATATATATATATATATATATATATATATATATATATATATATATATATATATATATATATATATTTTTTTTTTTTTGCAAAGTTCGAAGCATGCAATTCTATGGAATCCCTCTGTATAAATTGCTGTGAAATTTCATTTTGTATTCACTGCACCTATGGGGCCCCAAAAGTGGAAGATTTTATAACAGTGAACAGACTAAATCAGGAATGGGAGGATGTTCCAAAAAGCACATGAGTTCGATGATTTAGTTATTCACAACCTGATGTGGACACGTAGCCACATAGCATACACTGTGCAGCCCTAAATGTAGCCTAATTTGAAATGTCAAAATCTAATCTAAAATACTCTTAAATATCATGATCTACACACCAGCACAGCTGCACTATATGGTAAAAAAAGAGCAAAGATATAGACACACCAATAAACGTGACACCAAGCTATGTTAGCGATAAGCCGTATCAAATGTATATCATATCATCATATATATCATCATATATATATATATATATATATATATATATATATATATATATATATATATATATATATATAAATATAATGATACATCATATATCATAAATGTATGAATTTAATCGTGTTGCCCAGTTAACAAAGTTGCCTAACTAAGCAGGAAAAGAAGCTAGTGAGCAAACATGCAGTCAGGAGTTAGTCATGTGCAGGTGCACATTAGTACATAAACCAACATTAACGTGTAAATGTGCAAATGTGTGTGGGTCGGGATGTGCACAACTTACACAAGGTTACTGAGTGAGGCCAGGCTGATCTGTTGTGGTTGCTGCTGCTGTTGCTGGGCCTGGGATATGGATGGCTGCTGCTGCGGTTGCTGTGATACTGATGGCTGCTGCTGTTGCCAAGTGGTCACGTTACTCGGCAACAGCGCACCCTGTGGTGTGAAAGCCTGAAGAGCTGTGAGATCTGCACTCGTCAGCTGATACTCTAGATATATATATATAAAAAAAATAAAAAAAAAGTTGGATGATCAGGAAAGACATAAATTAGTAAAGATTTTACAATTTATCTCATGCTTTGGTTCACTTTCTAACTTTTGCAGGAACTGCTGATGTGATGGTCCATGTGAGCAAACTTCAGTGCGATGTTCTTACTTTTATGCCACCGTGTTTCCATGTTGTAACCCTCTTACCTGTGTTGTAGGCAGTTGGCATAGAGAATGGGGTCAGGAGACTGGGCGTTGCCACGGAAACCACTGGAGTAGTTAGAGGCTGGGTCACTTGGGAGGCACCTAACCGCTGAGCATTCTGGGAAAGGAGTGAGATGAAGGGTTTAACTTCAGTGCACAAAACAAGATAAATCACAGAGCAGAGCAGACACACACTCTGAGGGTGAGTAATATAATGATACAACATTGCAATTGTGATAAACAGCCTTAATGCACTTTCCTAAGATGTCAGGGTAATTCAATTATTTTTTCATGTTCTGTTAAAGTGTTTTTAAATCATTACAAACTGATTGGAAACAGCCGACTTGATTTTAAAGCACTGTGCATCGTGATCCAGCACAATAACTTTTTTGTAATGTTTGGTTTCCAGAAGTTTCCAGTGCGGATTTAAGTATCTCAAGAAAGCCTCTATTAAAAGAAGTCTGAGAAAAGTAGCACTCGCTCTCTCTCACTTGCTGTCTCTTTCTCTGAGCACCACAATGATGAAGGCTAAACTGAAGGTCACTCTGAGTCATGCAGATTTAAACACATGCAGTGCACTCTGAACAGGACACGTCAATAGGGGCTTCGGTAGAATCATGGCTCAGTGACTCACCAGGACGATCTGTTGTTCTGAGGTTACAAGTCAGTTTATTGCCATTTCTTTTAAAGCATAGTGATCTGTGCATGACTAGCACTGTAAAGTCCTCGTACAAAATCACACTTAAAACCATTAGTTTTTGCATGTGAGAGAGACACCAACATGTGCTTGCAAGCCTAATATACTAATTACACAGATTGACATGTTTTCTCTGCATGCCTGCTCTTTCTCTCTCTCACACAAACATATACATAGAGAGAGAGAGAGAGAGAGAGAGAGAGAGAGAGAGAGAGAGACAGAGACCTCTTTGAAGTTTGATTTATACATACAGTTTATTGTGTCACTGATCACGAATGTACCCATGCACCTATGTATGTGTGCGCACTATAGTAAGCATGCATTTTGTATCCATATACCAGGTTAGCATCTCATTGTACATAGTGTATGAACTTGAACTCTGATCCTGTGACTATTAACATTTCTGTATTTTTTTTTATATTCATTTCAACAACACAATAATCATTACTAGGGATGCACTGAATATTCGGCCACCGAAACTTTTTGGCCGAAAATGGCCCAAAAGTGCATTTTCGGTTTTCGGCCGAAAGACTTTGATCACCGAAAAAACAGTTTGTTGTGATGACGCAAACAGAAACCGCGGCCCGCACGTGCATGTCTAAAACAACATGTCTGCGGTGTGACGTATTTCAGTATATCTGAGAAAGACCCACGGATAGCGATTTGCAAAACATTTAATGACGGAATTTCGTCTGCAAAAACTTTCTTTACGTCGGGTTTAATTTGAAATCCAAACATCCGATCGCTATGCTGAATATCAGAGGAACACAAATGCACAGAAAAGCAAAACCCCTCCGAGCATACGCACTCCGTCTGTGGTGGACGTTTTTGAAAAGGCAGGAAGTTTCCCAGTGATATTGTTGTATTGTTACAGTTGTACAGTTGTACAGTTAGTACACAGTCATAGACATAAATGCAATGGTAATAATAATTGCCATAAATTCTTTCGGTGTTTCGTTTTTTTCGTTTTTCGGCCTTGCTTTCCTCCTTTTTCGGTTTTCGGTTTCGGCCAAGAATTTTTATTTCGGTGCATCCCTAATCATTACCACTAATGTAAAAAATTATTTAGTGAACCTAATATCAATTATTGTTTGAGCATGCAACCTAAAGCAAGTCTTTGTGTGGAATTAAACACAATCAGGCAACCACACCATACAAGCCATCAAACAAACACTGCACTACAACCATCATTATAACCAAAAGTTCACAACAGGCAAAAAAACAGTATTCACCTCAGTCACCATCTCCAGCTCCTCATCTGTCTGCAGGGGGTGAGGTTAAATGGACAGAAAAACCGAGGATTATAACTCCAAAGGGAAAGGAAAATTAACAAATCCCTAAACTGTTCTAATGATTTGGGTAAAACTTTATCTAGCGTTTGCGGTAATCAAACCTGACTGCTCTAAACTTTCTTAATTTAGGCATTTCTGTCAGCTGATTCGTTTTAAATCTGTGTTTGCTATGGGTTTTCTATTATTATCTATAGTTATATTATCTATAGACCTTTTATTTTATATCTTGGTTTGGTGTTTTGACAACTGTTTTCTTAAAGGTTCTGAATGTTTAATATGGACCTGTATGCGCAGTGTGTGTGTTTGTGTGTGTTTGTGTGTGTGTGTGTGTGTGTGTGAGTTGTAGCTCTCACCAGCTGCATGAGATTCTTGCTTTGAGATGTGATGACGCGGAGGTCCGGCTTACGACTGCTCACCATCTGAGGGCTGGACGGAGGAGGAGATTTGGCTGGGACTACTTTCCCCATGCTATTACCATTTGAGACACTGGAGACAGACAGGAGGCCTGGGGAGGCCCTGGCACTGATGTAGCCATTAGCTATAGAGAGAGGAGAAACAAATGTGTCATGGATGCGTGTATATACATATATATATATATATATATATATATATATATATATATATATATATATATATATATATATATATATATATATATATATATATATATATATATATATATATATATATATATATATATATATATATATATATATACACACACACACATATATATATATATATATATATATATATATATATATATATATATATATATATATATATATATATATATATATATATATATATACACACACACACACACACACACACACACACAAGGACACATACACAAAAGACTGAAAACATTTTCAAAATTTGCTTGACCCAGCGCACATGGGGACATTTTCCAGCGTCCTACCAGGAAAAAGACAGTGGTTGAATATTTGCACAGCAGGAAGAAAGTCAGACTAAGCCTGTTATAGTTTATCCCACCATGCTATTTGCATTCTGAAACAACACTTGCTCAGTGTTACAAATGTAATCCCCTGTGTACCAGCTATAACCCGATTATGACTAAATTAAAGGGGAAATTACTGGTAACTGTTGTTTAGTCTGTGCCCTGTGTGTCTGCTTATGTGGTATAGAGCTGTGAGGGCTGCATGTGTGAGAGAGGAATGAAAATGAAAATTTCACAGAGGGATGAAGCGCTATATAGCAGAGGTATCACATGGAGAGAAAATAAATTATCAGGATTAATCTTTTTGATTATTACTAAGTCAAACTGTAGTGCTAAGCAGTGCTGCCAGTTGATAAATGTTGGTACAGAGACATAGGCCAAAGGACACAGGTGTGGGATTTCCCATGGTGGCAGAGTCTCTATGAGTAACACTCTAACATGAGACAATCATATACATCAATATTATACCTCACAGAACACTCTGCTGCAAAGCTAAGATGATTACTGTTGAAATGGAAATCTGTTTATCATAAGCATACTTATATCACTGAGTTACAATGTAAAACGCACCAAAAAAAGATACACTTTTAACTAGTGGAGTGGAATAAAGAAAATAGCAGTGGGACACTGCTGAGAGAAAACACTTAAACATGTAATAAAATTAGTACAACAACACTGCTTAAATATTAGCTGAGAACATTTAAAACAAGTTAATGAAACACCTAGGGACCAAAACTGGAAAAAGATTTGAAGTTTGGTATTCCCATGTCCCATCATTCTGCCTACTCACAAAGCATTAGCATCAACAGTGTTACTCTGAGCACATGACATTATTACTGTCATTTGTTGTCTGGCTACATCAGTGTAGTTTGGTGGAAACGTACAGCACACAGAGCTGCAACAGTGGTGCAAGTGGAAGAGCCAGTGAGCATCATCAGAGGAACTCTGAATTATCCAACAATACCTGCTTGGAATAAGTGCAAGGTATGTGACTATAGTTCTAAATATGTAAGACAGGGTGTCATATATATATATATATATATATATATATATATATATATATATATATATATATATATATATGTAAGCCCCTCTCGTTCTTATTCTGTCTAATGTCCCTCTCAGTCTTTCTGTCCTCCCGCACTGGGGTCTGATTACTGCAGGCAGGCGGCGGGAATGGCAGGAATGTAGTGTGACGTCAATGCTGACATTCCCTAAGCTCCTTCTCAACTGCAACAGCTGAGAATGGAGGCAGAGAAGCAGTAAAAGAAAGTAAGAAAGAAAGAAAGAAAGAAAGAAAGAAAGAAAGAAAGAAAGAAAGTAAGAAAGTAGGAAAGAAAGAAAGAAAGAAAGAAAGAAAGAGAGAAAGAAAGAAAGAAAGAAAGAAAGAAAAAGAGAGAGAAAGAGAGAAAAAACTGAAGAGTGAAAAAACAAAAGCATGAAAAAAAGAAAAATCTAAATCAAACAAGGACTAAAAGAAGGAAAGAAAGAAAGAATTAAGAAAGAAAGAAAGAAAGAAAGACAAGAATCGATATTTTACTACTTCTCCTTCACTCCTCTTTTCACCATCTAAAAGTTTTAACCTGATCCCCAAAACGACAGGATGTGCCATAGTGACAGTCGCTACACAACAACCTGAGCAGTGAAACTGTGATCTCTGGCCACATTTGCTCTTTGATGAGCAGACGCTTTCATTTCCAGCTGTCCCTGTGTGTCAAGACTACATGTGAGGAGCTCTTGGCCATCTCAGGGACAAGTGAGATATGGGGAACAGCTGAGAAGGAACTGGATAGGAAAGCAGAAATGTGTGTGTGTGGGGCAAGCAGTGTCAGTCCACACCATTCAAGTCATTCAAAGTTGTCATTTTGTTCACCCCGCCTCTTCCTGTGATCCCTAGGGGTCTGCTGTTTACAAGCTAGGGGAGTGCTGTGACCCTCAGCTGCTGATTACTAACAGGTGTGTTTGTGTGAGCACAACTGTGGGGAGAGGAAGACCGAGACTGCCTGTAAGATTGACCTCCGCTCAATAGCTCTTACTTTAACAACATCTCTATCATACTCTACTAACACCTGCTTACTGCCATCCCCGCTACCCAGACCGAGAGGACTGAGCACCTGAAGAACGATGGATAGGCAATGAATAACACTCACCCACTGGGCTTGGGCATGCCCCATTTGAGTTATTCAGGTCACCTCCTAAAAGAGCACCTGAGAAAGAAAAGTTAGAAAGGAGTGGTTGAGAGGATTAAACTGCCAATATGTGATCATTTAAGTGCCACTTTTAAATTAAAAGTTAAATTCGTACAGCTTGGCCATGGAAGAGTTTGAGGTAAATACTAAAGGCTGTATTCAGCGCTAACTCACAGTAAGGCATTAATACCATAATTGTACACGCTGGTAATCAGATCGCAGGCGTAACTGCACATTATGCAGTAATGTGCGAGTGTGATGTGAAGTGTGCAAATAAAATGGACAACATAAATGACATTCAAGGTTAATATTACTGTACATTTATAGACATGACATTCATTATTTTTATGAATCGCACCCTGCAGAGTGCATGATTTTACTTAATACACACCACTACCAATACTTATTCAGAGGACTACATTTTATATGGCATGCTAATTCAAAAACTGAAAACAGTCAAATAAAAGCATGAACAAAAAGTGCACGGTGCATGCAAATGCTTTAATGACCTCAGCTTTGTAAAAAAAAAAAATAATAAAAAATTAAAAAATTAAATATGCTGTGTAAAATACAATTTTATAGGCTGACTGTCAAAAAATATTGATGCGATTTAAATAATGATTTTACTAGTCACATACACTTCAGCACTGTGAAATTCCTTTTTTTTTTGTATATCCCAGCTTGTTAGGAAGCTGGGGTCAGAGCACAAAGTCAGCCATGATACAGCAGAGAAGGAAGGTTGTAGCTTAGTGGTTAAGGAATTGGACTGTGGATCCGAAGGTTATGAGTTCAAATCCCAACCACATCATGGGCCCCTGAGCAAGGCTCTTAACCCCATAGCTGCTCAGTTTTATGAATGAGATAAATGTAAGTCGCTCTGGATAAGGTCATCTGCATGTAAATATAATGTAAATGTAAGATGGTTAAGGACCTTGCTCAGGGGTCAAACAGTGGCAGCTTGGAGGTGCTGGGGCTGAAAGACCTGACCATCCAATCAGTAACCCTTCAAAACACAATCTTTTTAATATATTAGCAATACATTACACAGTTATAAAATATTTTTGTTTACATCTTGTCTATTTTTTTTATTGAACATCTGAAATCATATATTAGTCTGACTATTGTTCTTTCGTTTAGTCTGTTGCTTTTATGCCACATAGTTTTGTTTGAGGATGGTTTCATTTGTTGCATAGGAATGGCAGGTCTAGAATTGATACCAAAAGAACCAGAAAAAAAATATATATTACTTCCTCATACTTTTATACCTGTATGGGTCTCATATGTCTTAATCCCAGTGTACCCAACTTAATAATCAGCATCTACCCTTTAGCCCCCTCCATCCACTGCTACACCAGTGTAGCTTGCTTTCTTGCTTTCTTTCTATAGTAATATAAAAAAAAATTAAACCGCCATTGTTGTGTTAAAACGTTTTTCTTTTCATGTCACAAGATTTAAAACACCTTGCCTTCAACATAGAAATGCAGTGACAATAGAAAATAAGCCTGTATTGTGCATGCATGGGTTGTACATGCAACATGAACCAGGAAGTTTTTATTATTTCCATCAAATGCTTGTCAGCCTGGTCATGCAACAAAGACTCAGGTCATGACTCTTTGTATGGTCAGTCGCAACACTTAGAGCACACAGAGGCTGGTTGTGCCGCAGTGAATGAAATTGTCTATGTGTATGTGTTTAAGTAAGTTTTAAAAGAAATAATAAAATTTTTTTAAAAAAAAAATTAAAAAAAAAATTGACCTGAACTACAATTTGGATCTGGAATCACATGACCACACAAACAATAGTAAGACTGTGAGTAGATGTTTTGCATTTCTGTGGTTCCTCCATAAACACCACAACATAAAGATTTTGACAGATACATTTTGGATGACTGTGCAAAACAAAAACAAAGAAAACTCTCTGTTTTCAAATGTATCCATGTTAGTGTAGACATAGCCTCTGTATCATTCTCACCTGCACTGGCCGGTCTCTGTGGCAGACCAGGAGACACTGTGTTCCTCTGGAGCTGTGGTTGCTGTGGTGACAGCAGGCGAGGGTCTGTGAGCGTAGAGGTGACAAAGGAAGTGGTAACAAGGCTGCTGGGATTGCTGAAGGGCAGAGGACTCTGACTGGACACGGGCACTGTGACTGGCATGGAGAAAGTGGGTGCTGGCACTGTAGACTGAGAGCACAGGTAGAGAGGAGTTAGTAATGCCTTTGCTTTCTTCATATACCATGCACACATGGTAACATACAAAATGAAAAATGTGCATTGTAATGTAAACACACACACATTTTAATAGCATGCCAGTGACTTGTGCAGACTCTCCAGAAGCAGAGCATGTGCAGCTAAGACAGAAGTACAAAGTTAATCTCACTGAGCCTTAAAATTCTTAAAGGAGCTACTACTCTGACACTATATGACCAAAACGTAGACTGCTTTTCGACTATGTCAAAGACAGATTATTATAATAACAAAGACCTTTTCAACATCAAATTAAACCTTTACAAACTACACTTTACTCTGTTTCTATTGGGTCTGACTAAACATGGTCTTGCGCTGCTCCATCGGACACCTTCAGGCCAGCTAAATAAAAGTTGTGGTGACTAGCATTTTGGCATTCTGTGACGTACAACTAGCCACTTCCAGTACTCTGTGCACTCAAACTGTCCTCTAGCTCTGATGAAGACCCATTTAACCATGATCCTCCACAAAAAGCAGGGTCACTAAAATTAGAATGTGGGCCGCAACGAGCCTCTTGCGTCCTGATTTGGACCCAGTTTAGCAGTCTGCTAGTTCAAGTCCTTTGTCTACTCGATGCTCTGCTGTTCTATCTCTCTCCAACTGACTTGAATCATGTAAATAGGAGTCTGTTCATCCTGTACAAACCAAGAGGAAAAAGAAACCTGCCTGATTTTTCATAATCCTTGAAAAATACTAAGGGAATGCGGCTCAAGTTTATTGATATAAACACAAACTATTCACACTTCAAATCAACAGAGAAAATTATTATGCAAAAATCTAAACAAGTGAAAGTTTCAGTCAAGGTTTCGACATGTAAGAGATACGGCATGAGAGGATGTGCGATCATAATAAAATTAACAGTATCGTGGTGCATAATTAAATATTTGCCTATTTCAGAACACCCAGTCACTATATTCCTCTTACACCATAGCAATTTCATTACATTTTCATGACATCAATGACATCTTTTTAAATAAAATACTTTTGACATCATCCTTTTTATTACTGTTTAGTTCAATTTAATATTGCGGAACACCCACTAAACAAATTATTCTTTATAGCAGCTATAAACCATTACCTCTTGTTCTATTTTTTTTCCCTCTAAAAGTTAATGAGATAAAAAGAATTTGCAGCTTGGCTTTGCCTTGTGGAAAATAAACAGATTGCTTTACTTCAAAAAGTGGGCACACAAAAATGTCTTGTTCTATAAATGTTAAAATATCATCTTGCAAACCAAAGCGACCTTTATACATTTTCTTATTGGGAAATAACACTTCAACAAGTGTTTTTAATCGTTAAGCTTCGTTTAATCGAAAACCCACAATACAACGAGTTGTATCAACATATACACTTGTATTAATATATACCTGTGATTTGCTAACACAACAGAGCTCGGCTGTTATAGAAGATTAAATCAACACATTCTGAACAATTAAGAATTCAACAAAACATACATTATACATATATATACATATATATATATATATATATATATATATATATATATATATATATATATATATATATATAAATTTTACTATCAAATAATGCAACATCAAAGATTGAAGAACACATGAAAATCAAATAATGATTGTGTTATCTGTTGGAAAAGATCTGAGAGGAAACTCTGACAGCAATAGCCCACTGTGGCATGCTGGTAGCCCAGGGGGATAAACAGTAGGCATGTGTTACAGCACTACACACAAGCCAGGCAGTGGGGAAGGGGTTAGTGTGTGGTGAGAGTGAGAGGAAAACGGAAAGCATACAACACTGGACAGCACCTTGGACTCAATGACAAATTCGTAATGTTGCATAATCTCCTATTCTGTATGCACTAACATTTAAACCATGTTTCACAAACAAGCATGTTTGCCAAGTTTTTGAAAGGTTGCTATAACTTCACCATGAATCAAAAGGTAGTGGAAACCACAAGGTTACAAATATCCTTTGCAAGATATTGTAATATCTTTAGTAACAGTATAATAAATCATCCTTGAGGTCACGGTATGGTCTTGTAAAATATAGATCAATACAGATTCTAGCTTATTTATTTTGCATTTCCTACAAGCTGTTTATGTATTTACTGCTTAAAGTGATTACTGAAGAAAGTGAATAAAAGAAAAGAAAATCCCTTCACCAAGTACAGTTCCAATTAAAAATAATTCAAAAAGGCCCATAGCTGGGGTCTTTCAACTCTTTGAGTCAAATCTGCACTCTGAAAGACAAAAGAGTTAATGTCAACTTAAAACTGTCAAACTGAAACTAATATCATTATGTATAGCTGTATTACAGTTTGCCCTAGGAAGTGCATACTGTGTGCATTTCCCAAGTGAACAAATGAGTGGGGTTACAGTTCTGCTATCTTTCATGTACGTGTGAGAGAGAAAGAAAGAGAAAGTAAGGAAGAAGTAAAGGGAAAAAAAAAAAAAGAGAAACAAAAGCAGTGCTGTATGCTTTCGCTTGCCAACTCCCTTGAATGGTGTGCTAGGTGGCCCAATCTTCATTCTCTTTGAAGAGTTGGACATATTTGAGTTCAATTTTAATCCTTGCACTGATATTAGATGGACGAGTGAGGCCCATGTCTTTTTTCAAGCACTTAAGAGGAAAGTCCCATGACTCAGACACACATTTTTGGCAAAAGTTCAGTCATTGGTCATTGTGGATGACAGTTTTTTTTATAATAACAGAGCCAGCACAGGATCAGGGCCAAATCATATTCCGTTGCTCTAATAGCAGAGTAAAGGGGAGAATGGCGACGCTGTAAATATTGTGCTGTCCCTGTGGCCGAGCACACACATTCAGAGGAAATTAAGAGGAATGAAGGAAGAGGGGCTGGGGGGGTAAGGTGTTGAGCTATGGTACGTAGGTGCTCTGTGAGTCGGTTGCTTGGGCTGACAGCAATATCTGTGAGTTGCTTGCTGGGCCATAAGTGACCCCCTTCACACTGGTACTCACTGACAGTCTATAGCTCTGCATCATTTTATCAAATTCCTCGTCTATCTTTTTGTACTTCTCCTCAGTGCGAGGTGTGAGCGAGAAGGGCTCCTCAGGGTCCGGGCTTTCCGAATCCCGGTGCTCTTTCTTGTTCAGAGCCTTCATTAAGGTCCGGGACAGGATAGGGAGAAAAAGACAGAGAGAGGGAACGGGTTAGAGCAGCAAGAGAAAGAGGAATACTCACGCCATATCGCTTGAAGAGGATATCCAGTTCCTCGCTCTTTCTGAACTTGTCATCTTGTAGGGGGCTCTGGTCAATTGAGTCATCTCCGTCTGGCTCAGGACTGTTGCAACCGTTAAAGCCTTTCTTTCTCAATGTCTTTAACAGTTCAAAACAGGACAGAGAGGGAAAACATGAAGGCATGTTGAACAATCACATCAATAACAAAGACATTTAAATGTTTTGTTACATTTGTTAGATTTAACACCATGATGTTCTGAAACTGCAAAGTATACAGAAAGCTGAAAAAAAAAAGGATGGGTGACAAGAAAAGGTGTGAACGTTGTTAGAAATGGAGACATCCTAGTGAAGCTTTGGCATGGAATGGTCTTATTTTTAGAGGATTTCCCACACAAGCTTTCCTAGTGTGACTGCAACCCAAAAGAAAGGGGGCTCTGACCAGCATACATCCTCCTCTCACTTTCCTGACAGCAGTATGAGGTAAAAAGCAACTCTAACAAAGCAAAAAAAAAGCCATCACTGCCACCACAAAGAAAGCTCCAGAATTACTAAGATCTTAATGCAAATTAACAAAAACAAACACATGAAATTAACTGGCAATGTAAAGTGTAATGTTTTGAACTTCAAAATTGTATAGTTAAGTTTTTTTTTTTTTTGGCAAAACACTGAGCTCAAAGATTGGTATTTGGTTCCACTCAAAACAGCATGCTATTGTTGAGGAAGTTTGATAAAGATGAATCCGATACAAATCATCAGTAATGAAACAGATGGATGGGAACATGGAGCACACAGAGCGGTACAGTTACTACTGTGCTCTACTAGTGCAAATTAAGCTGAGGTATGCAAAAATGACAGCAAAGGAAAGGGAAAAAAAATCTCCATCAGGCACTGACAAGGGCACCAATGCAATCCTGTTAATTCACACTTCTCTCTCTCGCTCCCCCAAACACACACAGTGAAGCATGTCAGCTGATCTGCTTGTCTCTGGGCCTGGGCCATCTGTTCACCTGTCCCTGTGCTCCTCTCCTTGCTGGCTCTCTTTAATGTGACCGGCTTCTATTGTGTTGCCAAGGTAAGATTCCCCTGCAGAGCTCCATGCGCTCTGAATGGTTGAAGCTCTTGTTTTCGCTCTTCTGCCCCTCCCCCTCGGTTTTCCCCTCCCCAACACTTCCTTCCTGCTCTCCCAGCCTTCATAAGCCTACTCTCATTTATCCTCCTCCCTTCTTCGTCCATTAGCTGCTCTCTCGTTCTCTTCTTCTTTATGCACCTCATGCTCTCTTTCCCTGTTCTTACGCTCGCCCACGACTTTTTGGACTGACTCATTCCAGTCCTCTTTTCCTCATATCTATCCATCCCTACATCCTGCCACCCGTCTCAAATTCCGAGTGCTTATTTTCCTTTCAGAGCCTCATGCTCTCTGTCATGCTGGCGTGTATGAGGGCGTTTGGTGTGGGTTGCTGTTTGTGGAGGCAGAATATAATGTCAGGTCCCATTTGCGTGATGCGGAGTGTGTGCGCTGCCTCTTGTTGTCCCTGGAGAACACACACCCGGCCAAAGCATTACAATGGCTAGCCAAAGAACAGAGTGGCTACACAAAACATGTCAATATTTTTACCTATATGCCTAACTCTGCTTTGCACACTTTTGAAACGGGATTTCCTGCATTAGCCTGACCATGTGTACAACAGTGTACAAAACTTGGGTGTGCTTTATGGAGTTGAAATGAACCACCGCTGAGAAGCATTGCTAGGTTTTAATTCGAGGTAAGGTGTGTTAAGCTGTGCTTAACTAAAACATGGGACAGATAAACTCGAGCGCCCACAAGATCATCCTGATACACTTCTGTAGTGGCTAAGGAGGATCGGATCATAAGAGCTCGTTGTTCCACCACATGCAGATTATACAGAAAAGTACAGAGAAAATGGTCTGATTAGGCTGCAAAGTGCATGAAAGAATCACCAGCAGTGGTTCTTGTTCTACTCTCCATCTTCTTTTATCTTGGACTGGAAACACCCACAGGTATGTTTCCACTAAAGTTTCTGAACCTTTTAAGCAAGTGTTTTGCAGCTCTCCAGAATGAGAAGTGCACTGTTCCTAGAAAAGTTCCTAGTTCCTGAACTTATGTAAAATAATACAGGTGATGCAAATGCATACACAAGCAGAGCAATGGATGACAATTCTGCATGCGGCAACACGGTAGACATTGAAGATAAGACTAAAGTTGCGTGCACTTTAAAGTAACACTTTTACACAGTTGTGTGCACCTTAAGCACAAGTGCATGCTTAAATAACATTACCACTTGTTACGCTGTCATTGCAGTAATATGAAAGCTTTGTAGCGGCTTGTCAGAGATACACAGGTTTTTGAAATTTTCTGCATTTGGTTTAGTCATTTACTGTAGTCTGCATTTGACCTATCAAACCACTCACAATATAGCAAGTTCCAGGAGTCCCTGCTACATGGAAAAGTACTTATACTGGAGCAGGAACTGATAAGGTTCGGGAACAAGTTCTCCACTGGACACGTGCCTAAAGTTAATGAGTAGCTGAAGATGAGGACAACTTGCACTAATATTCTGGTTTTATGTTCTGATCAGGTAGCTACTTTTCATTTGGTCTAGCTTCCTATAAGGGGTTAATAAAAGTTGCTGTTATCTTAAACAGAAATGACTGCTGGGGTTTAGAATAATTGTTTAGCCCCCACAACACCGTATATTTCTGAATGTCCCTTGATTAGTAACAGTAACATCAAAATCGTTACTGCCCTCAAAGTTTCTATAAAGAAGGAACACGAGATGGGAATGTCTCATTGCTTCTTTTCTCATTCCCCTCCAACTTCTTCTTCTTTCTTATTTCATCTTGGTACATCTCTTGACACTTGCACTCTCTTTCTCATGTCCCTTTGCTCTCTCATTGGGAGTTGCAGTCAGGCGGATTAACACACTCTGGCAGGAAATGCATGCAAGCCACACACACACACACACACACACACACACACACACACACACACACACACACACACACACACACACACACACACACACACACACACACACACACATGGCTTTGTGCAAGACACTGAGAGATTCTGGTGAGTGCACATAAATATGCATGACTGCAGTCATCCAATAATGTGATGGCATGCCTGCCTATATGTATGTGACTGTGTTCAGTAGAATAGAGCACAATAAATGCCAAGAGAAAGGAAATGTCTTCAAACAAACACTGATTTGTTTATCAATTTATACTAAGGTAATCATTTCTAAGCATAATTGGTCATCTGCAATATCTAAGGACCGTACAGTGGTATTAAAAAAAATCCAAATGCTATGTGCAAATGAAAAAGAGAAAGAACGTAAAGGACATGCACATTTTGGAGCATCTGAAGGGATGTACAGTGGCACTGCTGTCTGCTTGTCTAGCTTCTCAGGCCCTACTGCTGGATGTCAGGGGTGAGTGGAGCTCCTGCCATAACACACTGCATCTCAATATTACATGAAGCAGCTTTCAGGTCCACTGCACACTAAAGCACACACACACACACACACACACACACACACACACACACACACACACACACAAACACACACACACACACACACACACACACACACACACACACACACACACACTGTTACCCAGTCAGCCTTGAGCTGACATGGCCCACAGCAGCACCAACACCCAACACCTCTACCACATCACATGCGTGCTCTTCCTCTTTTACCCACATACACACACATACACGATCTGCAGCTGTAGCCAATAAGAAGCATGCACATCTATTAGTGTGGCCTCCTGTCATGAGAAAGCCTCATACTGCTAGTTTCACACCCTTATGCACTCCCCTGACAAGAAATATGCGCTCTCTCCCACAGATCTCTCTGATGATTCTTTAAAAGCGTAGGCAACTACGCACTCATTGAAATCACAGTAACTGCTGTTAGTTAGCTCATATATTTGTGCAGCAAATGCATAATCTAAAATATTGAACAATATAGCCTTCCTACACTTGGCAGCCACATCTCAAATTGCTTATAATAAACAGGGTTTGCAGGTTGTGTGTGTGCATGAGTGTGAGTAGCCCTCTCTTTTAGGCCAAGGCTAGGGGGAGCCAGAAGGTCCAGCTGTCCCTACCTCTGCTGTCCGACCATCTTCCAGGCAAGCAGCCAGTGGCTTACAGAGACTCACATGCCTGTAAACCTCACCTACACCTGCAGCAAGCTGCTCCCTCTCAACCTGAAGGCCATGACCCCAAACACTTGCTTTTATTCATACTAAAATGTAACTATACAAGCTAAACTTCAAAAGATAAGCTTTTCGAGCTAAGTGATCAGGAAGAAGACAACAGGGAATTAAAAGAAGAGAAAGAATTATATATATAAAACATATATATAACCTGTATTTTTATCATCTCTAGACATCCAAAGAAAATTCATTTACACAATTAGCATTATAATGGCAAAAACCTGGCCAAGAGATTTTTGAAATGGTAAAGTTAACTCGAAAGTAAAAAGTCATCTTGTTTGTAAATGGTTGCATTACCTCTATGATGTCTGCGTTGGTCCTGCTTTCATGAGGCTCGTTGTATTCTGTGTACTTGAGCAGCACTTTGTCCATGTCGGTGCTGGCGTACTGAAAGAGCTTGTTGGAGTGGTTGAAGATGATGAGGGCAATCTCACAGTCACACAACACACTCAGCTCATAGGCCTTTTTCATCAAGCCGAACTTGCGCTTTGTGAACGTCACCTGGCGGAGAAGAAAAAATAAAACTTAGGAGAAGGAACAGATGAGAAGGAATAACGGGAGGAATGTAAAACAGAAGCATTGGATACAAACCAGAAGAGGAAAAAGTAAGTGTTGAATATATAAAGTAAGACATGAGCAATAGTGATCCCCCCCCAACACACACACACACGCACGCACACAAAAATAAAATAAAAAAATTAATTAATGAAAAATGTTTGAATGCTTTATAATAAATATTTGTCTGCAAACATTTTTACATAAGTTCAGTATTTCTGAAATAATTTCATCAGTTGTCATCTTTCTAATTTCATCTACCTCTGACAAAACTAGCACCCCTCCATATTACACTGATGCAACTCTGAGGAAAATATTAAGCCTGGTGCCCTTTGTTTCTTTTTCGCGTGTTCCCTGCAGGCACAAATCAAATTATTTCCAAGTTGTTTCCATAGGCACCAAGTCTACACTCTTCCAATCAGACCTTCTCCATCTGCACCTCCATGTAAATACAGAAATGTGTGTGTGCGGGCACGCATATACACACACACACACACACACACACACACACACACACACACACACACACAGATAGAAACAGGCACACGCAGATGGAGTGCCACAAATAAAGAGCTGTATTGACCATATTCCATCTGCTGAGATACAGCACCCTTCTAAAGCCTCGCTTAAAACAATGGAACTGAACACACACAAAAACCCACAATATTCTTTCAAACTTAATAAATCCAAAGATAAAACGGAACGTTCCATTCACTCCATCTTCATTTCAAGCTGCTTGACCATGAAGAAGAAAGGTCTTTTGGAGCACACTGCAATGGGCAATTAAAATAAATAAATCGCTGGATATTTGCAGAAGATAAAAACGAGCTTTTTCTTTAGAAAAACAAAACATATAATAAGGCCCCTAAATAGCATGTGATATATTTCATTAAGAGAAAACCGTACTTCTAGTTTGTTACATGTGAAATTTAGCACAAACAAGCGCATGATAATTGGCATCAAAAATAGACTTGCAGGTAACCAATAGCAACATAAGAAGTACGAATAAAACGTGTGCATTTGCGGCATGTGGCAAGAACGACGACCTGGTTCTTCACACTTCTTCTTTCATTCCAATTAACCTCGGAGCTGTGAGCTTATCTACTGATCTTTACACATCAGGCTCTCACCTGCTGCCGTCAGTGCTGGAGTTTTCATGTGTTGCTCTGCATATGCCTCTGAAGGCACGTCTCTATACATTTTATTCATTTCTAAATTACTGTTATGAAAATCAGAGTGTAAAAACAAAAGTTTTATTTGCAGTATATATACTTTTTAAGTGTTGACAAGTGATTTTATATTAATCAAATCAGATTACTTGACAGTAACACTGGATATAATTGAATATTTTTGTAAGAATAGGCTGAAAACAAGATTAAAGAAAAAGCTGAAATTAATGAATGGACCTTTGGATAAATAAAAAACCCGTGTTCTGTATGTCTGAAGGAGAACAGAGCTGAGTAAGAGCTGATAGCGGGCCAGTTAAGTATAGACACCTGGAACAGTCAGAATGTCACAGGAGGAGTCAATAAGACCTGGTGGGCTTTTAAAAATCAAAAAAGAAAAAAGATCTAATTATGTACCTTAGAAGAGAAAATGAAAGCACACATAGATCTGCAACTCATTTCAACAGACTGGTGGTAAGATAGGTGAAGGTTCAACAAACAGCAAACGAGAAAGCTATTAAATATAGCAGATGGCATAATTCAGAAGTACAGGAAATCTAAATACTGCTATAAACTGTATTCAGCTGTAAAGTGTGCAAACTGAACTGTGTATGTATATATATATATATATATATATATATATATATATATATATATATATATATATATATATATATATATATATATATATATAATTCCATATAATTGGTAATAAAAGCATTCAAACACACACTCACACACACACACACACACACACACACACACACACACACACACACACACACACACACACATACACACATAAACACAAAGAATTTGCCCAACTTCTCACCTGTCTGTTCCTTTCGTCTGTGATTCGCTGGATCTGGATCTTTTTCCTCCCCATGTCTGCTGTGATTGGCTGGGTGGTGATGGGGGCAGGGTGGAGCTCGTGATGAGATCAGATGGCAAAGGTCGTGGCCGTCCTGATGAGTATACAGGACCTCAAATGGCAACTAGGCGCCTGTCTTTTTCTCGCCCACACACTGTCCCTCACTCTCCCTGTCCCACCTGTCTGAAGCAGCTGGGCTTGTGACTCTTCCCCCACAGTGGGGAAAAAAAGGAGTGTGTAAGTAAGAAATGAGCGAGGCCTCCTGGCAGAGCCTTCAGTTCACGGATTGCTCAGGCTGTAAATCATCCGCTCGGGGTCTGTAATGTGCTCCAATCCCAAATGAAATAAAAATGTGATGATGATGGAGATGAAGATGATTATGAAGATGATGATGGATTATGGATCTAAAACAGAAGAGAGCAAAAGAGTTAGACCAAAAGAACAGCAATAGGCATACATATTTTACATTTGGCCTCAGACCCAACTAAAACGGCTGTGGCACAAACCAGAAGGCCAGCAATGTCAGAAAATCCTGTGAATTGCTCAATCCCTCTAGTTCATAGCTCGTCTCAGGCAGGGATGTACATGCTTTTAAATCCTGCTTGCACAGTTCTTATCTTGGCATCGATATTTTTTAATGGCTTTAATTGGCAGTTAAAAAGCATAATTGCATGTTCAGCTAATGAAAGTGGTCTTGATTTGTCCTGTGAGCGTCATAAAAATATTCGACTACTTCCTTAATCTGGAGGCATCTCTTTCACCCACAATAACATGGGAATAAAATGAACATACAAAATGCCCAGGATGCTGCTTATTCCATGCTCTTTGCTGTGCAGTGTACATGTGGTGTTCTTAAAGATGCCTGTGTCAGTAAAGTTTAACTTGTCAATGGCAGACTTTAGTGATGAAAGTTCAAAGTAAAGATGAGAATCATGAACTGGACAAAGTGTAATTTAGGGCAGTGGTGTCTCATGGGTTAAGGTTAAATTGTTAAATGCTTTAAAATAGATGGCCATCCAGAGAACCTCAGTCATGCCCTTGAACATGGCCCCTAACCCTTAAGTGCTCAGATGCTTCAAGTAAAAAGATATGGCAAATAAATGATAATGTAGCGCATGCATGCATTCCTATCAGGACAGCATTTCAACAGGACTGCTTGGATAAAACGTGACTTTGACTTAGTTTGTTAGTTTTTTTGCAAACAAACCAAATACCTCAGGTATCTAATTAGCTTTACCCATCAAATGTTTGCCTGAAACAAGCTTAAGCTGGTTAACATAGTGCAAATTAATAAGAATCCTTGCTATGTTTACTGTTTAGGAGACAGGCTGGCTAATTAAGACTCATGCCCATATGTATGTTTTGATTTAATATTCGGTATCAGTGCTGATGATTTAAAATAACTAATTAGCTCAAAAAAATCTATATAGCTGAAACATGTACCAAGCCTTCCCTGCCATGAAATATCTCTCGTGAAAGGAAAACAAATGCAGGCAGGTTTGTTGTATAAAAATTAAATATGCATAATAATATGTGACAACTGTGGCACTGTCTACATCAGACATTTAGGATTCAGTTAAATTAAAATGCAAATATCTGAATCATTAAAATGGTTTACAGAAATAGAGCAAATGTTAAAAAATAAATAAATAAATAAATAAATTAGTAAAAAAAGTAGCCTGCATCATGAATGGTGTGCATATTTAATTGCCTAACAAGCAGACAGAAAGTGTTTTTCAGAAAACGGTGAAGGAAAATCTGTACTACACTGCAGAATGAGCAGCAGGATGAGATGAAGAAGACACTACTCTGGAGGATTGCATTTCCCTCGGAGATGTTAGGGCAGGAGGAGGTGAGCTGTGCTGTATCAGCTTCATTAGAGACATCACAGTCACATCACTGAGCCTCGCCGACCTGCGGCAAGAGACTGCATCCTCGACAGGGCTAGGACACGTGATTATAAACCAACAACGCAGGTCTGTCAGCACACAGCTATTTATTACCAAAAATAATTTTAAAAAGTGTACTGTATGATTATTAAATCAATTCCAGCCTCGTCCAACAATGCCTTTCAAACGTTAGAACTCAATATCCGAGCTTTTGAGTTCTGATATCTTGTTTAGCGATTGCCTGGGCACTGGACACAGTAACATTACCCTGCTCATACAGCAGTTCGGTTAAAAATAAAAGGCACTGAAACAAGCACTGAGCACAGACGGCTGTGTGCGGGAGTCGGGACTTCCACAGTCAGCACGTGTCTGAATGAATGGAAGCATGAATGAGCTTAATGCTACCTCAAAATAGACATGTGGGCTATGATAATTTTAAAACCTGCTATAACTATCTCCGCCTCAAAAAAAGCCTTAAAATAGTGTTCTATATTTACACACAAATCCAGACTGCATACACACTCGCATGACTGGAGCCTGGAGCGCACTCTCTACTACAGAAGGCGCAGCGTCTAGGAAGTAGGATTTCCTCATCATTACTTGAAAGAATGCCCTGTTAAAAATCAGGGTAAGGGGTAAAGAGGGGATTTATCCCCAGTTCCCTTATAGCTACATCCAGTGTTATTATAGATTACTTGGATCAGAGAAGGATAAGCTTTAGTTTTAAGGTAAATTTCACGTAATCAAGATCATTCAAATTTTAATAGCATGTAAAGAGAGTTTTACAAGAGGCTAACTATGTTCATGTAACTCACTATGTTAGTTCACTCAAATTGAGTTCTTTCACATTTCAAAACATTCCACAATACTGACTGACTCAAACATATAAATAGCGTTTATATATATTATATATATATATATATATATATATATATATATATATATATATATATATATATATATATATATATACACACACACACACACACACACACACACACACACACACACACACACACACACACACACACACATACTCTGTGCTGAGGACTACCATACAGTAATTTGCATTGAAGATAATAAAATCTAAATCACTACAAATAATAATAATAATAATAATAATAATAATAATAATAATAATAATAATAATAATAATTATTATAATTATAATAATATTATTTTTTGTAGTGATTTAGATTGTATTATCTTCACTGCAAATTACTATATGGTAGTATATATAAATATTATGATTATAAATCTATTTAATGCCAACCTGAAAGATGTGACAGTTCACTGGCTGATTTGCAATTTGGGGTGTCAAATGGACATGGAGATGTTTCCAAATTTGTCTATTAATATACACTATAAGGAAAAGGTTGTGGACACCTGGCTATAGGATTTGTGTGTGCTTTTTTGAACATCCCCTTTCACATTCAGTCCCCACATTCTGTTAAACATCCAAAGGTGTTTAATAGGGTTTCGATCAAAGTAAACCATATTGTAACTTGCCAAACCTATTTCATTCGAAATAAATAAATAAATACAATTATGTTATTGCATTTTTAAAAATCCTATATAAACTGTGTGCCTCCAACTTTGTGGTAACAGTTTGGGGAAAACCTACACATAGCTAGTTTTGGACAGGTGTGCCAATAGTTTTGACCATACAATGTATGCTCATTCTCAATAAAAAAAAAAACAATTTATTATTTAACATCATTTTGATAGGTAAGAACTGTGTGGGTTTGGACTCGAAATACATCATCGCTAGTTTTATTATTCAATTTTTGGTGCAGAACGGTTGGTAAATATGACACCATCACATGCATTCATCCTCCAGAGATGTGTGTTGTGACCGTTCTTCATTTGCGGTTACAGACTATGTGTTGATAGGAAGAAAGGACTCGTCCAGCTTCAAAGGCAATGCTGCGTCAGACTGTGTGTTGGAATATGGGGCCAGCGCACATGAAAAGCTTTCTTTATCTACAAGCCGAGTCAGACACTAACCTTTAACCCTGGGAGCACAGAGCAGGCTGCTTCCCAGCTCTGATCTGAACCACTCAGAGCACAAACAAAACTATTCCACTGTAAAACAGTCTTAACCAAATTGAAAGCTGCACTTATACCATCCAGTCGCCTCTTTTGAGTTAGCAAAGAGGTTATTTTTCACAGAGGTCTGTCAGAGACTACTTGGCATGGTAGATCTTAATGGAGTTCACGAACCAAGACCATCTCTACATTCAGAGAAAACCCATGGTCTGAACTCACAAGGTAAAAGAGACTGCAGTTGAGTGGACTCTGAGTGATTGAGTGTTGGGTTTCAGATTTTTCTAGAAGTCTAATCAAAATTTGATGATAACAAAAAAAAAAAAAAAAAGAAAAAATGTGGACAAAAAGTGCTCTTAAGCAATGGAATTAAGATCCAAGTTACAGTCAGAGCTGTAAGCATATCACTTTCAGAAATACAAGCTCAAAACTGACAAGTTTACAATAAATGACAGAACCCACATTCTTTTAGACGAATATTACTCCTAAGCCCATAAAATACCCCAAACCATGCTTTACATTATGCAAATACCAGACACAGAAAAACAATCATTTCATGGACAATGCCTGAACTTAAATAAAAACTACAGATTATGTATATGCATGATAGGTCCTAACAGTATTTAATGGGTTATTTTCAACATTACAATTATTTCAATTTTTATGTAGTTGCTTAGCACAAGAGAAAAGCGTTTGCTTTTTCGATGGGAGATATCCCAATGATGTCACACTGCTGAGCACAAAAGTAAAAAAGTTGAGACGTGGGCTATTGCATTGCTCTCTCATTGTCAATCACCGTGTCAATCACTAACCAATTTTGAGTGTCTGTGAACCCTGAAGCTTTCCTCTGGGTGATGCAGCACATACAACAGTATGCAAAATGGGGTAGTAAGATAGTTAGCCTACATTATCATCGGTGTGTAAGTGTCGTGGGAAAGGGGTGTACTTATCAGTGGGTGGGAATTTTGCAGATGGCCAAATTGGAAGAAACACCTCCCCAAAACCAGAATAGCTTAATTTTTAAGACAACTGACTCATTATTCTGAATTAATGGTTGATGTATTGGTAAAAATCTCCAACCCCCTCAAAACCTCCCTAAAAAAATCTTTTCATGTGGATGACTGCAGTTGCTTAAGGCCACATCAAGGCAATAAAACTAAAATGCCTCCCTGCTCCTGACATTATCAATGCCTCCGTTCCAGACTACCAGGTTGTAGGTGCTAGAACACAACTGATTATGCTGAATTTAGCTCTTAACAGCTCTTTTGTGCTGGAAAAAGTATTGATAGTATTAATAAAGCGGTAGTGGACATCTGAATACACACACACACACACACACACACACACACACACACACACACACACACACACACACACACACACACACACACACACACACACACACACACACACACACACACACATATATATATATACAGTACAGACCAAAAGTTTGGACACACCTTCTCATTCAAAGAGTTTTCTTTATTTTCACACTGAAGGCATCAAGGGCTATTTGACCAAGAAGGAGAGTGATGGGGTGCTGTGCCAGATGACCTGGCCTCCACATTCACCGGACCTGAACCCAATCGAGATGGTTTAGGGGTGAGCTGGACCGCAGAGTGAAGGCAAAAGGGCCAACAAGTGCCAAGCATCTCTCGGGGAACTCCTTCAAGACTGTTGGAAGACCATTTCAGGTGACTACCTCTTGAAGCTCATCAAGAGAATGCCAAGAGTGTGCAAAGCAATAATCAAAGCAAAAGATGGCTACTTTGAAGAACCTAGAATATGATATTTTTCAGTTGTTTCACACTTTTTTGTTATTTATATAATTTCACGTGTTAATTCATAGCTAATTCATTGATGCCTTCAGTGTGAATCTACAATTTTTATAGTCATGAAAATAAAGAAAACTCTTTGAATGAGAAGGTGTGTCCAAACATTTGGTCTGTACTGTGTATATATATATATATATATATATATATATATATATATATATATATATATATATATATATATATATATGAAAATATATAAAAATCATACATATAAATGACTATGACTAGTTTACAAACACAAGCAATAGTACAGATCATGATAAGAAAAAAGTAATGTTCCATTACCCTGTAGGACAATGCAATAATCCTCATATGATGCTAAAAATAAAGATAAATGCATCTAAATTGTTTTAAAAACAATGTGTATAATCCTTCAAACCAATGGTCACAATCAAACACAGCCCAATGCTTATAGTAGCAGGCTAATCAGACAACACTAGAGTTACCTGAATAAGAAAAGCGTACTTATGTAGGTCTTTGGAGTTTGATTTAAAGCTGTCTCTGGTGCTCTGTGTATGTTTGAGAGAGATTATTGGCAAGCTTTATGGCTCAAACACAATTAAAGTGCTGCCCGTTTAGGAGCCAAATCTTCCCCTCTTTCCTTCGAGCCTGATTTTGATCACATGCTCGTGCACTACTAAGATCTGCCTCTCATCTTACACATATGATCTTATCTATGGATAAGAGCCTAAGGACTCTTTAGTAATCACTAATCACAATAAAAATGACATTACAGTCAACCCCAGATCATTCGCGGTTTAAAACCCGCGACTCGGAAAATTTGCGGGTTCTCGTTTGGAACCTAACTAACAGCAAGTTGTGGATAATCCGCAGCGGAGCCAAATGTTCAGGAACGTTAGAAATAACAATTTAAATTATGCATTTACCAAAAATGTTCTAAAAAAAATTCACTTAGGTACCATAGGGGCTGCGGGGGTTGTGTCTAAAATGTATATGTACACGGGTATCGCTCTGACCCCGCTTTAATGTGCATATCGATCATATCTTGTGCAAAAGATGGTGGTTTTCATTTTCTAAGACGGATGATTTCTTTCCAGTAATATGTAAAACATTCAAACAGTATTGAATGGCAGGGGAGCAAAAAACATAGTGAATACTAATAATAGTTACTTAACTAAAACAATCGTGAGTCTACTGTAGAAGTAATTAGACGAATCACTAAAATGATTATAGCTCTACATCTTTCCCATACTCCTGCCTGAGAGGAACGTTATCAAACGCAGTGCTGCTGCAATCCATCTTATGCTGACGTGCTCTGAAGCACCTAAGTTCCACTTGGATAAGCACAGAAGGCGCACATCCATGTGTGGGCATACGCCATTCTGTGCAACTGTGTGAGTGCGAGAACATGTAATCTCCTCTGCAGGGTGTGAGAGAGAGAGTCCAGTTTTGTCATCCCTGCCTGGAACTGAAGGCAGAGTAGCCTGGGGCTTAGAGATAAGAGCCAGCGCCTGGACTGGGACTGGATTCGGGCCAGAGCGGCGCACAGAAATCCATCACCTTTGCAGCTTAGCACAGGATCCCCTTGTACTGAACAGCACAGTTGTCAGATGTTTAATTCAGCTGTTTGCAAAAGAGTTGCTTCACAACACCCAAACCACAGCTTGTTCAATGACAGTCATCGACAGCCATATGGGAATGGTAGAGGAGACAAAACTGACGCGGAACCAGCGGAGCACGAAGAGCAAGCACAGGCTTCAATGTTACTGTATGGGGAAGATGTAAGCTTGCATTGTGAATCGGGATACGGCTGGCATTTTTGATTGTTGCGGTAATGAACAAAAAGAAGAACAAAACATTTTTGTAAAACTGAGCAAAAACAGAGAAGCCTGTTTGAAAAGGCTCAGTACTGATGATGTGGTTACATTCAGAGCTACAGGCCTACATTGTGGCCATAATTACCTTTAAAAAGACTTAAACACATCACAAAATTGACAGGCTGTAAACAAAGAGTTCCTGTTTTTCAAAAAGCCAGGAAATTTAACTGCGTAGGAATACAATAGCGACATTCTCGCTTGCTATTAACATCTGTCTCAGGTATTCTTATCACAGGTGAACAGTGTGAGATGTGGGTCTTAGTCACCACTGTTGTCAAGTTTGAGGAATTAAACTGCTTTAAAATTTGTCAATTTTTTGACCCTGTTAAATGAATTAAATCTCTTAAACCTGCATACTGAAGATGTGAGGTCTGCTCTGACCTATAAATATAGGCTATTTGCATCAGGAATTTTTTGTCTACTCATTCTTATATGCTAATGTTTATGTATAATGATCTGTAATAAAAAACAGACCATTTTAGCACAATTATTTTAGGAGATACTGCTTCATGAAAGCATGCGGTATGATGTTACTTGTAAATATTACAGTCCATTTTCAGTGATTTTGTTTTGGTTCATAACTTTATTCACTGCTCTGAGCTCCTGGCGTTAGGAAATCCCATTCGACTTCCTGTGACTTTTTCTTTGGGATTGTCAGATTTGACTCTGGATTTAAAGTGATTTCAAGTTGCTTCTGGTAAATCTGGTAAACAGACTACTAACGAAATGTGACCACATGTGGTCACTGAAGAGACATTCGAGACGCATGGACAAACAGCTACATGAAGTGAACAGCTATCCGTCTTGTTTGTCCGCTTGTTATCAGATCGCCTGAGGCGGATGTGAAGTCTGAACAGGGCCACTATGACCTTTATGTATTGTGTTTATACTTATCACTGCCAAATAAAAACTGCATTTTTTTTACCACACAACTCATGAATTTGGGTGTGAACTACCTGCTATTGAAAGCAGACCAGAAAGCAGAGAATACCGGTTTATCTGAGATCATTGCTCTAGAGATCCTAAATTCTAGCCTAACTGGGCCAGTGATGGCACTTGCAATGCCTTATGGGAATCTCTCCAGTGATTTACTCCAACCTTGAGTTGTACTGCCAGCACCAACTGCAGGATATTTTCAGCCTGTTGCCTCATGTTCCCTGACTGGCAGGCACTCGCTTACACCAACATGGTCACTCAGCTGCTGACCACAGTTTACTGCCATTTCGCTTTTTCGCTCATGTTCTCTTCGGTGTATAACAAATCTATAGTGTTGGGAGTGTAACATTGAGGGCAATGATTGGGTTGTGTGGGGTTTTTGTAGATACATAACATGACAGCTAAGGAACGAATCAAATGAGGAACATGATCTGTAATGGGAGGGGGGCTACAATGCAAGGGCAGCATTTCTCCTGGCAGGACAGAGAGAAGCAGGACAGGAAGGGGGATGGGCTCTGATTCTCAGCTGCTACTGTCTAACCTTTCAACAGTGTAGAGATAACTAGGTTTATATACTATACTTTATAATCATCAGGCCTTTTTTCTTTTCTTTTTTGATAGACATTAGACCGTATACAGATTGATGAATTAGTGGATAAAGTAGCGACAAAATAAAGATAAATAAAACAGCTTTAAAATCTGAATTTCACTCAGTTCACTTGTGTGGCAAAAATAAAGCACAATTCTCAGACATTTATTTCTATCATACATATATATATATATATATATATATATATATATATATATATATATATATATATATATATATATATATATATTTATAAAAAATTCATTCATACTTTATTTATTATCAACAAAAATGAAAGTAATTTTATATAAAAAACAAAATATTTGAAAATATATTTAAAAATAGGGGTTTTAATAATCTGTAAGATATTTTACAATTTTCAAGAGTATGCACGAGCTGCTTCAAATCAGTCTGCAATTATTTAAAATAAAACATATACAAGCACATAAATATTCATAAAATTTCAGCAAAGTATATCACAATACCAAGTATCTATCACAATATCAATATCACATTGTAGTATGACATGTATAATGAAATATAAACTAAATCAATTAATATAAGTGGCCTTTTTGACAATCTGTGTTAGCTGCTCTCATGGGAACTTGTATTTTGATGTCACTTTGGGGAGTTTTTAACATGCTGTAGCTTTACTTGTGACAGACATCCTTGTATGTGTAAATAAAAGAAACCAAACACAACTCCGACAAGTTTAAAAAGTTTCTACAGTTTCATCAAGAGAAAGGCTTTTCCCAAGCCTCCACACAATTCAACACTTAATCTGGCTGGCATTTATTATTAATGTCTATTAAAACCCCTAACTGCTCAAATAACACATTAATATTGATTAGTGTGAACACAACGAAGCACACACGAGCCGCTGAGGAAGTGTCTAAAGAGTCTGCAAGTGACTCTGACCTCTTTGTCTCAGCATCAGTATGATGAATGCGGTCTGACCTGTCAGTTAACAACACAAAGCTAGAACTAATAAAGAAAAGGCTCTATCTGCTAACAGCGATCACACGCTGCAAGGACCCGCAACCGCCAAACACCAACGCAACAGCAGATAACGCAAAACAAACAACTGAATGATTCCTTGTGCATTGCTCCAGTCCTATGACGATGAGGTGTGGCACAAAAATGTCCCAAATAGAGGAATGCCCCACCTTCCAGCTACACACCAAAGACATCAGAATGACATGCTAATTTGTATGAAAGAGCTGATTACATACACGTCACGCTGTGTATACTGGTCTGACAGGCCCGGAGAAACCAAGTATCACAATAGATCTACGACATCTTACATTTTTTATGGTTGTTAATAAGTATTCATATTCAAACAAAAGTCAAAGTATTGATGGGCTACAATTTGTAAAATATTGCAGTGCTCTTATGATTATATCCATGTTTCACTAATCAATTCAACAAAAGCTTTTTTTTTATTTTTTTTATTTAGATATAAAGTTGAATATAAAAAAAAATGCATTTCTGAATATTTCAAAATGTATTTTATTTTTAAAGTTAAAGAACTGGAATATCCCAGTACTTCGGTAAATGCGCAACAATTTATTTTACCGTTACCCTTAATGCCCTTCAGAAAGGACCACATTAGGAGATAGGCTGAATCATTGTAGCAGATGGTAGCAGTACCTTCACTCTTTATTTAGATGTAATCAATAACGAATTTTGAGAAACAGATCTTAATATATATAGCTGGTAATTATTAAAATCAACATCAAACCCCAAAAAATTGTAATACACACAAATTTCCACTTCTGCTCAAGCTTAGGATAAACACACACAAGTCTATAGTGAAGTAAACGACGTTGCCTCCAAACAATATGGGCCTCACGGGCAACCGTACAAAAAGTTTCCACTACATGACACGTGCTGTTTAGCATCCAACATAGCCTTACACCCTGTTCCACCTGGGATGTCAATCAAAACATCCCCTTCTGCTATCCACTGATTTGCAGGCCAACAGCTGTGTGACAATGGCTACACTGAGTAAGGTGGCCGATCTGAACCGCTCGAGCCTACACTTTCTAAATTTCTAAATTAAAAACTGTACTTTACTATATGTATAACACCATGAGAATTTTACCACCATTACCTACAAGAAATATCACTAGAGATAAAGAAACCCAAAATTCATTAGGTAAGAAGAGCAGAACTCAGCACTCTACAAACCAGCACAGAGATGAGACAGCAAACTGTTTCCATTTCTACACTAAGAGAAAATTCCCTTAACTGACTTAAAAGCTTATATAACTACAATTTAAAACGAATCCATCAACTCAACTACAAAAATGACGGGTAAGAGAAACTAGTTACTTTTAAATAGATAAATAAACAAAAAATAAAAGCACCATAGGAAGAGATTGCCAGAAGGAAATTAGTTTTTAAAATGATAAAGAAAACCACATGAAAAATGACACTTGAGCAGATGACAAGCCCTGAGGCCTAAACTTCTGGCAACACTGTCAAATTCCCTAAGTTACATACACTGAAGAAAAAAATAAGTTTGGAGGTTATCCTCGTTTCTGATGCACCAACCTTCTCAGATGGTTAAAGTTCCATGTGTTCACTCATGACCAATATCCTTATAGGAACAGAGTATGATGTGTCTGGTGTGCTGCGCCACTGACAGAAGTGACTCGTCTAGCAGTGACCCTGTAATGGTGGGACTGTGGTCAGCTCTGCTCTCACTCAGCCCACCCTCCCCTAACCCTCTGTCCTTATATGCCTTCAGCAACTGCCTCCAATTCATCAGCGTCCACGTTGGTAACAGAGAGGGAGGCTGGGTGTTACTGTGGGGTTTGTAGTAAAGCTGTTAGTTAGATCCTCATTTCCCTGGCCTATGGGTTTGCATAGATGTGTATGTGTGTGTGTGTGTGTGTGTGTGTGTGTGTGTGTGTGTGTGTGTGTGTGTGTGTGTGCGCCACACTCTATGCAGCTGCTTACTCACCTTTTGTTCCTGTTCGCCCTCACACATTAGGGCCTTTAACACCATGTCTTCTGGTGTTAACTATCTCAAAAAGCCACTGAAATCTAACTGCTGCTTCACAATTGCTAAGCCAAAGTGAAGTATAAAAAATAACAGCAGCTTTATTCCACTTAACCACTGAACCACTTATTCCATGAACCACAGCTATTACAATTTTTTTTGTTTCAACAAAAGATGTGATTTTGAATTGTTTCTATTTACATTTTATACTGTAAAATATCCAAGAGAGCTTAGTTCCTGAGATCATTTACATTATAACAGCTGTAAAATCTCATTCTCTCATCAGCATTTCTTTTTTTCACTCTTGAAGTTAATAATATACAAAGAAATACAGCTTTGCTATGTGCCAAAGGAAAGAAAGCTCAGTCTTGAAGACATTTTCAAAGAACTGAAAACTTACATCAAGGACTACTTGCATAAATGACCAAAAAACAGTTGACCATAATAATGATCACCTTTTCCTTTTCCATTTTGATCTATTAGCCTTCCAACATACTAATTAATACATTTTTAAAAGAGCTGTTACCACAGAGAAAAAAATAAAACACCAAAAAAAAAAAAAAAAGAGAGAGTGCATCACAAAGAGCACTTTAATATAAACTTGTGATCTGAGTTGCAGCTGGGACTACTGCCAGAGCTGTGCTGTTCTAGAAAATTAATCAACACCTTCTGAATAATCAGTCAAGAATTCAGTAGCAAGTGTGCTACCACCAAAACTCTCTCTGCACTATACACATGTTTAGGTCTTCGTGTTTAATAGTTGTGAACTCCGAAACCGAACTTTCACATACTGGAGGCACGTAGTAAAAATATGTGGATCTGAAGTGCATGTACAGTACACAAACGCTTCCCAAAGGCGGACACACAAGCTTTGACCTTCTCTGACCTTGCAGTCTCTACAGGCTTCGAGGGTATGGGAATTCAGTGGCCATGAGTTCTGTTTAATAGTTGAGCCAGCGAATTTTCAAGAGTTCCTATTGGGCACAATGCGGGAAAATTAAGTGAACACTGTCAAAAAAAATGCTCTGGCAGTCCCCGAACAACATTCTTGTTTAAATTCTATTTTTATATAGATTAGTGAAATTCTGTAAAATAAAATTAATTAGGGAAGGGCCTGTCTCGCTGTATATCTAGTCGCCGGTTTGGCCATGGTTGGAATAAATGTACAAGCGAAATCTAAAACACTACAGATGTGAGAAAAAACTCTGAAGTCACAGCAACTCATATAACAACCATCACTGATAATGAGTCTGCTCCCATTTCCTCCCTTACTCTCTCTCTTGTGTAATTCTCTCGCTCACTCTCTCTTCTGATAAGTGAAGTGCTCAATGTTTTGCACGCAGCGCTGGCGCCGAGCCTAATAAGGGGATCTGTGTGTGATTGCCTTTGCCTCTCTTCCGGGCAACATGTTGGTTGTACACAGGCCGGTATGGCACAGCACGCCTGTAGAGAAGCAAAGCTTACCGAGGACGAGAGCCGCACTTTCATGGTTTTGTGGCTGTGAAAATATACCACAGGGATAAAAAGCTGGAAAGACCGAAACAGATAAGGATAATTCATGCCTTTAGGGTTAACGTTTATATTTTAGCTACAGCACCGCACTAGTTCCGTCTGGTCTGAGAAATATGAATACATCAATGAATCTATCGTGAAAATGAGCTCATTCACTTTCGCACAAAACCGCCCTCAGAATAATCTACATTATGCTCATTTTGAAGAAAATCGCGCACCGAAAAGCAGCATGACATTGCAGGCTCCTAATTTGCCATTTTTGGGCACATTTGACTGCAGTGTCACACTGGAAATAACCGCTGTTTAGAAAAAAACTACTTCAGGGAAAATACTTCAGGGAAAACCTGGGATTTGTTCAGAATTAGGCTAATTTTGGTCTTATGGATACATCATACGTGTTTACAAGGTATATATATAATTAGGGTAAATTTATTAATACCAATTGGGCAGTCCTAATCTTGTGGTTTTGTGGCTGTCACTGCCACACTGCTGTTACGAAAACTGGCAACCTGAGCAAACATAGGCTGCTGTGACAGGAGATTCATACATGTAGAGATGAACAATCGCAATTCTCCCCACTTGCATCACTGAGTGGCGTAGGAGGATGGCAGTCTCGAGCAGGGGAAATGTCAATCAGGCATGCTCATTAGAATATTAGGATCACACTTTGACTGCAGTCAGATCGACTAACATTTAGTTTTATACTAACATTAGGTTCAATGTTCTACACTATTTTCCCTGGAGCTTTAAATCTTTAAGCATGTTTTGCAGCTAGCACTTTCTTATAGCGTTGAATAATATTCACATTTCCTTTTGTAGAGTGTCAGTTGTCTTCACGCAGCTTCATGTAGCCTGCAAAAAGATATTCTAAGCAGTGGACAGATAGGACTTTCAGTTCTCCATTTTCTTTCTAAGTGGGACTGAAATTTCCAGTCTGTATGCAAAGTGAGTAGAAAAAATATGAATCTAATACACACACTATACTGCAGAAACAATTACAAAAAAACTACTCATTACTGAGTTATCATGAATTGTGGTTTTGACTTTTTTTTATTTAAACTAATTTAATAAGGAGAAAAGAAATCTGTGTGAAACAAAGTGCTGTCACTAGTTTATACAGAATGACGTCACTTAGATTGAGCTAAGGTTTGTAGAAGTCTCCCAGGCCACCAGCTGTTATGGTGTGCATTACCAACTGCTTTATAGTGTTAAATAAACACATTTTTATTGGTTTTGAGTTGTTGGGAAGCAGCCCACACACAAGCAAAAAAGATCCTTTCCCCCATTACCTTACTACCTACCACTCCTTCACACACACACACACACCCTCTTCTCAAAAACAGCTGACGTTTTAACAGGCCCCCAGCAGCTGACAGTCTACAGGTGGGTGAGAGCAAAGTCTCTTTAACTCTTTATATTCCAAAAAAGGACATAAGCCAGTGCGACACCCCTTAAAAGCCTACACAATACACTCCTCAGCAATCCCCCTATAATGACATACCTACACACGTGAGCACATGCGCGCACGCACACACACACCCACAGCTGTTAGTGGCTCACAAATGTCTGACTTTTTTTTTTTTTCCATCTACAGAATGTTCTCGTCCTGTCAAACATAAAAACAAATTAATTTTCTCTGGTTAAAAAATAAATAAATAAATAAAAAGGTTCCTCTGTCTCCATTTTAGTCCAGTTACGTGCTCTGAGGAGTTATGCAAGCAGTTCAGTCGATAAAGACGAGCAGCATCAATTCAAGAGAAAACCATCTGGTGGTTGTACAAATCAAAGTGTGACCCATGCCCTGTACTGAAATCACACAGTTTGTCTCTTAACATGCATCAGGTTTTATGTTCAGACCATCCTGGGGGCATAAACACACATGAACAAACGCAAGCATGCACAACTACCCACGTACAAAAACAAGCAAAGTGTGTCACTCTGGAAGGAAAAAAGGGGATTTTTCTTCCCTCCCTCCTCTGATCCTGGCACATGTCCCAGCTCTCTATATTGCCTGCATAACAAGCAATGAGAAGAGGCCAGCCACGAGTCTCACTTCATTGTGCTAGAGACAGTTTGCACAGATGGCCATTTGCTGCAGTCTTACAGCTAAAAAGAGAGAAAAGAGGAAAGAGTGAGAGAAAGAGAAATTAACTGTACAGTATGTGTCTGATACCCTATAATGAGAATGTAGGGAGCAGGTGGAAAGACACAGGAAGAAGGAAAAAAAATGAGAATGGTCTTAGATCAAAGGAGCAGAGTGAGAATGATAGAGTGAGAGAATGAGGGGGAGGAGGGTGTAGTGTTTCAGTGCTTGGCCAAAGCACTTGCTGTTTCAGCTGTGCATGAGAGATGGCCAGCCCCTGCTCTCATGCCACTGTAACCCCGTCGGTCGTGCTCACCTCAAGTTAAAAGTGGCGTCTTGCTCTGGCAGTCCCCGAACCCCCGAGCAACAGCGGCACTGTCTGTCTGATCATCTCCTTGCCTCTACTTCTTGTGCATTGTCCTTCACTTCAAAACAATGCAGGATTTTGGATATCTCAATGCGAGAGTCTCGGTATACACCATGTCAAAGAAGGAAAACAACTCTTTCTATTGTCTCATGCCAAAAACCAACCCGAAACCAAGCACTGGCTTTGTTTAAAATACAGAACAATAATATACAGATGGTATTTAAAACAAATTGCCATCGAAGCAAGATGTTAGTTTTTAGCACAACGACATTTTATGAGCAGGCAATCTACTAATGATGAAGTGCAACTGCAATAAGCGTTTATACACAACATAATTCACCATAATAACACGACAATCAGTTTAAAGACCGTGTGTACATCATTAATATTCTGCAATCTTTTAGATTTTTTTTTTTTTTTTTTTTAAACCAACAATTTCCATTTAATGCAGAGTTTGGCAACATACCTTACAGACATAACTTCATAATTCTCTAAACAGTCCAGACTTTTGTTATTTTTAACTTACAACATATGGACCTTGGACAGATAAGGATTTACTTGGAACCCTCTGTGTCAAGGAAAACGGGGTACAAAAATTAAGACTGCAATAAGATTGATACAATGATTTTCACGGTTACATTTAGTGCCAGTTCAAATGTACACGAAGTGAGAAGTGATCAATTTGAACTAGAGCAGAAAAATATTTGGTCATGTTACACCATATGCTTAAGGCCATTCTACTTTTTATATACATTTCATAAATATGAAATACTTTATAATTTATTACAAAAATAAATCCAAAAAGAGCAATTTATCATTCAATAGACCCACTGTTTCTAAACCAGGGGTGCTATCACTTGAGTAAGAGTATCACCAGAAATCTACACTAAACCCAACATAATGCAGAGATATTGATCAACACACTGGTTTGTCATGATGATGTATGCTTCATATCTGATAAACCTGCACATGTCTTATGTTTAGCGCTTCAATTTATCTATGTGAATTGCATATTATATATATATATATATATATATATATATATATATATATATATATATATATATATATATATATACATACATACAGTGCCCTCCACAATTATTGGCACCCCTGTTTAAGATGTGGTCGTGGACTTCTAAAAATTCTCCTTTTTTTTAAAACAACATAGAACCCAAATGCAAAAAAAGAGAAAAATCCAACCTTTCATTTAAGTACATAACTTTGGTGGTAAAAAAAAAATCATACATCTAGAAAAAAAAAAAAAACTTGAAATCATGTGTCCCACAATTATTGGCACCCCTAACAATTCCTCTGAAAATTTAATTTTTTTTTTTTTTTTTTATATATATTTTTCTGTAGTTGCTAAGGTTGGTCAGGGTATCTAGGGACTTTTAATTAGTAATTCATGATTTCCTGTTTCCTGGGGTATAAATATGACGTGACACAGAGGCCTAATTCTCTTACCCATTTGTCAACATGGCAAAG